>NC_091438.1:50741363-50928495 GCF_964237555.1 Oryctolagus cuniculus
CTAAAGGAATCTTATACAACAAAAACAAAGCCAGAAGAATCATAACACCAGATTTCAAGAAATAACAGAGGGCAATTATAATCAAAACAGCCTGGTGCTGGCAAAAAAAAAAAAAAAAATAGTAGACCAATGGAAGAGAATAGAAACTCCATAAATCAATCCACACATCTACAACTTTTATCTTTGACAAAGGAGCTAAAATCAATCCCTGGAGCAAGGACATTCTCTTCAACAGATGGTGCTGGGAAAACTGGATCTCCATGTGCAGAAGTATGAAACTAGACCCCTGCCTTACACCTTACACAAAAATCCACTCAAATGGATCAAAGACCTAAATCTATAACCCAATACCATCAAATTACTAGAGAACATGCAGAAACCCTACAAAAATTGGCATAGACAAATAGTTTTTGGAGAAGACTCCAGAAGCACAGATAATCAAAGCCAAAATTGACAGATGGGATACATGAAATTGAGAAGCTTCTGTACTATAAAAGAAATGTTCAGCAAAGTGAAGAGGCAATCAATAGAATGGGAAAAATATTAGCAAACTGATAAAGGATTATTATTCAGAATCTATAAAGAGCTCAAGATATTCAACAACAATAAAACAAACAATCCAGTTAAGAAATGGGCAAAGGACTTGAACAGGCATTTTTCTTTTCTTTTCTTTTCTTTTCTTTTCTTTTCTTTTCTTTTCTTTTCTTTTCTTTCTTTCTTTCTTTCTTTCTTTTTTAAATAGGGACAGGTATCTTTCTTTTTTTTTTAAAGATTTATTTATTTATCCAAAAGTCAGAGTTACACAGAGAGAGGAGAGGCAGAGAGAGGGAGAGGGAGAGAGAGAGAGGGACAGAGAGAGAGAAGTCTTCCATCCGATGGTCACTCCCCAATTGGCTGCATGGCCAGAGATGTGCCAATCTGAATCTAGGAGCCAGGAGGTTATTCTGGGTCTCCAACACAGGTGCAGAGGCCCAAAGACTTGGGCCATTTACTACTGCTTTCCCAGGCCATAGCAGAGAGCTGGATCGGAAATGGAGCAGCTGGGTGTTGAACTGGCACCCATATGGGATCCCGGTGCTTCAGGCCATGGCATTAACCTGCTGCACCACAGTACCAGCCCCCAGGAATTTTTCAAAAGAGGAAATTCAAATGGCTAGCAGACACTTGAGAAAATGTTCAGGATCACTAGGCATCAGGGAAATGTAAATAAAAAACACAATGAGGTTTCACCTCAGCCAATTAGAATGGCTTTCACACAGATATCAACAAACAACAAATGCTGGCAAGGATGTGGAAAAAAGGTACCCTAATCCACTGTTGGTGGAAATGTAAACTGGTGCAGCCACTGTAGAAGACAGTATGGAGATACCTCAGAAATCTGACTATAGACCTACCATATGACCCAGCCATTCTACTCCTGGGAATTTACCCAAAGGAAATGAAATCAGTATATGAAAATGTTTTCTGTACTCCCATGTGTATTACAGCTCAATTCACAATAGCTAAGACATGGAATCAACCCAGACACCCGTCAGCTGAGACTGGATAAAGAAATTATGGTATATGTACTTAATGGAATATTACACAGTGGTAAAAAGTAAAAATCCTGCCATTTGCAACAAAATGGATGAATCTGGAAAACATCATACTTAGTGAAATAGGTCAGTCCCAAAAAGAAATTTACCATATGTTCTACCTGATCTGTGTAAATTAATAGATAACCTAAAAGGTAATCCATACAAGAGAAATTGACATTTTCAGATGTGATGATTTTGAACAGCCCTTGTGTTGACTGTTGAGGAACAGCTTTTCTTCTTTCATAGTGTGTTTTGAACTCTATTTAGTATAGGGTTAATCTTATGCAAATAAAGTTAATTGAAAATAGATCTTTGTAAAAAAAATAAGAATGAGAATAGGAGAGTGAGGAGGAAGAAGTTTGAGAGTATGGGCAGAAAGGAGGGTAGGGTGGGAAGAATCACTATGTTCCTAAATTTGTATATATGAAATGTATGAAGTTTGTATACATTAAATAAAAAGGTTTCTAGCCAAAAATGTTAATTAAAAATTAACTTTCAACACAATTTAAGAAAGCATATTTATAACACTGACATTAGGGAGAGATTTTTCAGTTAATACTGAACACCAGGGAGATGTAAACAAAAACATAGTATGTTTGACAACACTAAAGTCTCCCTTCCTTTCTACTTGTTACATCTCCTCAGCTCCTGAGACTTTTGGGTTTTTATTCATTGGCTTTGAATCCTGTGACCCTGATAAATTCACAGATTAATACTAGCAATATAAGAAATTTCTTGGGATTTTCTACATACTTTATTTTTGTGAATACAGATAATTTTACTACTTTATTCCTTTTTATTGATAATTTTTCTTATTGTATTGGCTAAAATTCTGGAATGATAATGAACAAATGTAACAGCAGACATCCTTTTAAAAAAAAGTTTATTTATTTTAAAGGCAGAGTGACAGAGAGTGTGAGATAGAGAGAGGTAAAAAAAGAGAGATCTGGCTAGCACTGCGACTCACTAGGCTAATCCTCCACCTGCGGCACCGGTATTCCGGGTTCTAGTCCCGGCTGGGGCGCTGGTTCTGTCCTGGTTGCTCCTCTTCCTGTCCAGCTCTCCGCTGTGGCCTGGGAAGGCAGTGGAGGATGGCCCAAGTCCTTGGGCCCTGCACCCGCATGGGAGACCAGGAGTAGCACCTGGCTCCTGGCTTCAGATTGGCGCAGCCCACTGGCCATGGTGGCCATTTGGGGGGTAAACCAATGGAAGGAAGACCTTTCTCTCTGTCTCTCTCTCTCACTAATCTCTCACTAACTCTCCCTGTCAAAAAAAAAAAAAAAAAAAAAAAAAAAGAAAGAAAAAGAAAAAAAAAAGAGAGAGAGAGAGAGAGAGATCTTCCAACTGCAGTTCACTCTCCCAAATGCCCACAACAGCCAAGGCCAGACTAGGCCCAGGTCAGGAGTCAGGAGCTCTATCCATGTCCCCCACATGAATGGCAGGAACATAAGTACTTGGACCATCATCTGCTGCCTCCCAGGTGCACTAGCAGGAAACTGGGTTAGATATAAAAATAGGACTGCATCCCAGGCATTCAGATACAGGCTGCAAACATCCTTCCTTTGTCTTCTATCTCATGTGGAAAAGCATTCAGCATTTCACTGTCAACCATGATATTAGCTTTATTCTTCACAGATGCATTTGGTCTGATGGAAGAAAGTTCTTTCTATTCCTAATTTTCTTTCTTTCTTTCTTTCTTTCTTTCTTTCTTTCTTTCTTTCTTTCTTTCTTTCTTTCTTTCTTTCTTTCTTTCTTCCTTCCTTCCTTCCTTCCTTCCTTCCTTCCTTCCTTCCTTCCTTCTTCCTTCCTTTCTTCCTTCCTTTCTTCCTTCCTTTCTTCCTTTCTTCCTTTCTTTTGACAGGCAGAGTGGACAGTGAGAGAGAGAGACAGAGAGAAAGGTTTTCCTTTTGCCATTGGTTCACCCTCCAATGGCCGCCATGGCCAGTGTGCTGCGGCCGGTGCATTGCGCTGATCCGAAGCCAGGAGCCAGGTGCTACTCCTGGTCTCCCATGGGGTGCAGGGCCCAAGGACTCCACAGCACTCCCTGGCTATAGCAGAGAGCTGGCCTGGAAGAGGGGCAACCAGGACAGAATCCGGTGCCCCGACCGGGACTAGAACCCAGTGTGCCGGTGCCGCAAGGTGGAGGATTAGCCTATTGAGCCCTGGCACCGGCCCCCTGATTTTCATGAATTGTGTTTTTTAAAACATGAATGAGTTTCAATCTTGACATACACTTTTTATGCACTTACTGAAATGATTATGAGTTTCCCTTTGTTCTGTTATTGGACTGAATTACATTAATTGATTTCCAAATGTTTAAAACACATGATGTATTGTAACTACTATATATGTCTGGATTTGGTTTGCTAATATTTTGTAGAGGATTTTTTGCATCTATGTTTATGAGAGAGTTGTAATTTTTTCCCATAAAATCTTTTCCAGGTTTTGCTATTAGTTTTATGCTGGTCATAAAGATGAGTTGGGAAGTTTCTTCCTCCTCTGAAAGAATTTGTTCAGGAGCTGGTGCTGTGGCATGGTGGGCTGGGCCTCTGCCATGTGGGCACCGGTTGGTGTCCCAGTTGCTCCTCTTCCAGTCCAGCTCTCTGCTTGTGGCCTGGGAGGGCAGCAGGGGATGGTCTACATGCTTGGGCCCCTGTACCCATGTGGGAGACGTGGATGGGGAGAGGGCTTCTGGCTCCTGGCTTCAGGTTGGTCCACTTCTATCCATTGCGGCTAGGACCTGCGGATGGATGACTTTTGTCTTTGTCTCTCCCTCTCTCTGTCTGTGACTCTGCCTCTCAAATACACAAATAAAAAATCTTAAAACAACAGTTTTTCAATGGTTGTATTACTTATTCATTAAATAAATAAAATACTGTGATGTGAAATTATCTGTGTGCTTTGTGTCAAGTTTTAAAATTATGAATGCAATTCTTTCATATTTAGGGCTTATTCTTACTGCCATTCTTATCAGTTTTATGGAACGGTGGTTTTCAGGAGATTTGTCTGTTTTGTTTAAGTTAGTGCATTTATGGACATAAGATTGTTCATTATAATCTCTTATTAGCCATCAAATGTCTGAAAAATCACCTTTTAAATTTCTGATAAAGATGATTTTCCTTTTCTCTATTTTTTCCTGATTAGTCTTGTGAGGTATTTGCTATTTATTAAACTTTTCCAAAAACAAGCTTGGGCTTTAATTTTTTTATTATTTATCTTTTTTTCCATGTTATTGATCTTTATTCTTTATTATTTCCTTTGTTCTGCTTACTTTGGGTTTACATTTTTTTTTTGTCAAGAACCCCAAGGTAGAAATTTATATAGTGGATTTCAAGACTTCCTTCTCTTATATAAAAACGTATAAAGCCAAACATTTTCCTCTAGACACCACTTTAGTTGCATCTCACATTTCCGTAAGGTATGTTTTTATTTTCATTATGTCTGAAGTTCTTTCCAGTTTCTTCCATGATTTCTTCTTTGGCATGTGCTATTTAGCAAAGCCATAGAAGCAAGGCCACCCCTGCCACAGTGTGGCCTGGAGGGAGGACATGGAGCTTTAGGATTTAATATTCACCTTGTTAAGTTTTGGTTTTCCTTTGGGATGACTCATCTTTTTATTCCCCTATCTTCCTCCTTTGGAATAGAAATGCTTCTTGTGCCTGTCCCACCACAATTTTCTTGGAAGAGCAGCACTCATTTTTGGTTTTGCAGGGACTCACAGCTAAAGGAGTTTGCCTTGAATCTCAGAGCCTTTAAACCTGGACTTCGGAGCAGTGCTGGAATATTATGACCATGGGGTTCTTGGGGATGGAATGATTGCATTATGACCGTGGGGTTCTTGGGCATGGAATGATTGCATTATGACCGTGGGGTTCTTGGGGGTGGAATGATTGCATTATGACCGTGGGGTTCTTGGGGGTGGAATGATTGCATTATGACCATGGGGTTCTTGGGGATGGAATGATTGCATTTTGCATCATGAAATGGACATGAACTTTGGGGACCAGAGGAAGAATGCTATGGTTTAGATATGAGTTTGGATGTTGAATGTGTTCCAAAGGCCTGTGTGTTAAAGGTATCATTCTCAGGGTGGTGCTGTTGAGAGCAGGTAGAACCTTCAGGAGGCTGGGCCTAGTGGGAGGCCCTTAGGCGCCCACAGCCATGCCCTCCAGAAGGTAGTCCTCATGACAGGTTGTTATAAAAGCCTGAGTTTGGACACTCTCTTTGCTTCCTGGTTTACCCTGTGATCCTTCTTGCACTCACATTCTGTCATCTGCCATAGGGATGTTGCCAAAGCCTGTATTATGCCATCTGGAATTTCAGCCTCCAAAACTGAGCTAAGTAAACCTCTCTTTTCTTCATAAGCAGTTTGTCTTGGGTATTCAGTTGTAGAACTAAAACAGTAGGTTTCTCATTGATCTCACTCCTGGGGATCCCACAGTGATTAATCACCTGACTATCCCTGCCTCTTACACTGGTTACTCTCAGCTTGTGGTTAGTGGGTAAGCGCCACCACCTGTCCTCTGCTCATCCAAACTCCTGACATCAGGGAAGACGAATCTGTGGGCTCATCGCCCACTGTTACCTCCAGCCTGCAGGAGACAATAGACATACGGGACCTTTTCACGGATGCTAGTGTTCCCTTAACCATACATTGCTTTTCTTTATTTTTATTTATTTATCTGAGATGTAGAGAGACATACAGACAGACACAGAAAACTCCTGTCTGCTGGTTTACTCTCCAGGTCTCCCATGAGGGTGGCAGGGACCCAAGTACTTGAGCCATCATGTGCTGCCTCTTAGAGTGCCCATCAGCAGGAAGTGAGAATAGAGAGCAGAACTGAGACTCAAACCCAGACACTCTGATAGGCCATGCAGGTGCCCTGGTGGCATCTTCACCACTGCACTAAATGCCTGCCTCCTGTATGTTTCTTAATGCCTTGGGGACAAACATGTCTTCCACTTTCCTACTTATTTTACATGCATTAAATGTATTTAACCATCACAAGAACCCTATGGGGGCCGGCGCCGCGGCTCACTAGGCTAATCCTCCGCCTAGCGGCGCCGGCACACCGGGTTCTAGTCCCGGTCGGGGCGCCGGATTCTGTCCCGGTTGCCCCTCTTCCAGGCCAGCTCTCTGCTGTGGTCAGGGAGTGCAGTGGAGGATGGCCCAGGTGCTTGGGCCCTGCACCCCATGGGAGACCAGGAAAAGCACCTGGCTCCTGGCTCCTGCCATCGGATCAGCGCGGTGCGCCGGTCGCATCGCGCTGGCCACGGCGGCCATTGGAGGGTGAACCAACGGCAAAGGAAGACCTTTCTCTCTGTCTCTCTCTCTCACTGTCCACTCTGCCTGTCAAAAAAAAAAAAAAAAAACAACCCTATGGGGTAGATCTATCATTATCCCTGTCTTACCAGTGAGGAGACTGAGGTTAAACTCTCCCAAAGTCTGAGTTTGTGTTCAGAAAAGAACATTTAGCATAAAGCATAAAGGGCCAGCTCATTTCACATCTTTTTAATTTGACCTAGAGTGTCAGATAGCAGTGAGACTGGGCAGCCATGTGCAGTGATGTGTTGAAGAACACAAAGACGGGACAGCATTGTGGCATAGTGGGTCAAGCCACTATCTACAATGCCTCCCATGGTGGCACCGGCTTGAGTCCCAGCTGCTCAGCTTCCCATCCAGCGCCCTGCTAATGGAGCTGGGAAAGCAGAGGAGGATGGTCCGAGTGCTTGGGTTCTGCACCCTTGTGGGAGACCTGGAGGAAGCTCCTGGCTCCTGGTTTCAGCCTGGCCTCACCCTGGCCATTGCAGCCATCTCAGTAGTGAACCAATGGATGGAAAATCTCTCTCTCTCTCTCTCTCTAACTCTAGCTTTCAAATAAATAAATAAATAAGTCTTTAAAAAAAAGAATACCCAGAGAATGTTGGACTAAGGAAAGAAGCAAGGGAGAAGAATGGATGTCCAAAGGGAGCCATATACTACACGGCCCCAGAAGATCGGTGGCCACCTCAGCCATGAATGATTGCTCACTTCCCTATTCAAAGCCCTCAAGAGTCAGGCTTGAAAGTCTTCTTTCAATAAGCTCACTTGAAGTTGATTTGGCCAGAGTGGATTTCTCTTGGAACGACAAAGCTCTAATAGTAATGGCCTCCAATGAACTGTGAGGACAGCAGCAAGGTCCAGCTCTGCTTCAGTTCTATGGCCTCTCCCAATGAGTTGAGAAGAAAAGCGCTGAATCATCTCCAAATTCAACTCTCCCATTCTGTAATTCTGGTTCCTTTTCAACTCCTTTGCTTTGGAGGTACATACCTTATGGTAGTCAATTGAACAACCTTTGCCTACTCTATCCAGGCATTCCTAGGACTATTCCTGATAAGATATTCTCAGATTCCTGTATACTTACAAGCATCAGACGTTATGGCCATCTGCCTCCTGGCCTAATGTTTGCTCTTTTGATGTGTACCTAAAGGGAGGAGGCAGCCAGTGAACTTGTGTATTATAATTTATGTCCTCTTCAAAAGGATACAAAGGCAAGACCCTTTAATAGTAGTACAAGGTTTGTTCACTTTAAGCTTAACACAATGAAGGATGTCCATAAAATTCTTATCTGAAAAATTATCAAGGAATGATTGAACAAGGAACGTCATCATTCAAGGTGATACAAAGATGCTTTTTCTGCTAAGCTGATGAAATATATTAGAAAAATAAACCAAGAATACACTTCTACCCTGGAAAAACTACCAGTAGCATCTTCCAAAAAAATCACTGTATTTGACTCCACATCTCCACCTTCAGAGCCAACTCAAATTTGATGCCAGATGACTGCTTCTTGGCATGACACTACATTCACAACTCTGAAATCCTACAAAGACTTAGGTTTCTCTGGATATGATGTTATTTTGTTAGACTTATGTACCTTCAAGGGCTGTCAAGAAGGGATAAATAAAATAGTTTACTTATCTGTCTAATGGGCAGAAGTGTCATGACTCACCGGTGAAACACTCCCCTTTCCAGTGACCCCAGGGCCTCCTATGCTCTGATCATTTGAGTACCCTGTATGGTCTGAAAACAGTTCCTGCTGGTGACCAGATTACTTATACAATAGCCTCCTTCCTGAAGCACAATGGCACACTGGTGGTGGTGGTAGTGGTGGTGGTGAGAGGAGTCTCCTGCTCATGCCCTTGAAGTCATCAGCCACATTTCCTGTTAGGGAAATCAACACATATACAGAAAAGTTCATTTGGAAGTAGCAAAAGCTCCCTCTCCTCTCCTACATATAAGATGAAAATGTTCAACAGTATGAACACTTCAGAAAATTGTCTATTTGATTCCATTTAAGAAGTTCTGAAACCTAAAAAATAACTTATGGTGGAAAAGAAATCAGAAAAACCATTGCCTATGGATGGGGTAGGGATTGACTGGAATGGGTATAGGACCTTTATAGGGTGATAGAAATGTTCTATATGCATATGTAAAAGCCCAGTTAATACATTCTAATGCTTTATTTCAGTGTTTGTAAATTTTATCTCAAAAGAAAATAGTAATACTCAACTTTAGGAGAAGATAGAAATACTCAAGTATTTAGAAGGAAGTATCTGATAACTGCAAATTACTTTAAAATGCACCACAAAACTAAGGTGGGTTAATGAATGGATTGGAAGATGGGTAAATGCATAGCTAGATGCTATAGCAAGGATAGTTAGTGTTACTGATAGAATTTAGGAGACAGTTATACAGTAAAAGTACATCACCCCTGTAAAAGTCTTCAACATTGCTTTTGTATTGGAAATTTTTTTTAAATAGTGAAGTACTTCAAGCTTTTGGAGAACCCCATTTGCCATGTCTTCTGTGAACCACATCAAGACAGTATTGACAGTGTTGATGAGAAAAACTCCTAGTCCAGAGTAAGTCATCCTTTGTCATCAACTTGAAGAGGAACTGTCAAAGCTTGTCCAGCTGTAACAAGCTCTATGGCCAGGCTTTGACTCTGCATCAGGATGGAGTTGGTGATTAACATCAGTTGCTTGTTTCTCTTCCCCATAGAGTAGTAAGAATCACATTTTCTAATTTTTCCTTGTAACTGCTCAAACCACGGTCTATGACATGAAAAGATGGCTGCTTGTTGCTTCTCACCTGGTGTTCTTGCAGAAGACTTGAATTTGCCTCTCTTACCTAGGATAACCTTTGCTGGATAAACTGTTCCTCCAAATGTTGGAAGTCTCCCTAGGAAGAAAACCACAAAGGGGATTGTAGCCAATCTGGTGCCTAAGCCCACGGAGCCTCACCATTTTCTCACATGTATTTAGCACTTGTATATTAAGCCTTTTCTTCAAATTAGGCACCGTGTTAGGTGCTGACGGAGCAATAGTCCTCAACTGCCTCTAGGCTCATAAAGTCAGCCTTCCTGTAGCCACCCTTGCTCTTACTGCCACGTCCTCACACAGGAATTCCCTAGGCTTTCACTTTCTGATTCTGGCTTTTCCAGGATGGTTGGCTAATGTCAGCCAGGACTGATTGCTGAAACAATTGATGAGTACACTGGAACCCACCCATGAACTTGAAGCCTCAGGTAACAAAACACATCAATTACTGTCACCTGAAATCTTGTACCACAGGACCTACCTTTCAGCACACAGGACTGTGTGACCCAAAATCCAGTTCCCGACTACCTAAGGAGTACCTGATATAAGCATGGCTGTTATTCCCTTACCGTCAGAACCAAGGCCTCCCTCAGCCAGAAAACATAAAGTCTGTCCAGTTGTTGACTCTTAATTTTTAGAAATATTTGAAAGCATAGAAAAGAAGAAAATATATACATTCATAGTCTTAACCTCAAAATAAACGGTTAATATTCACTTTTCCTTTTTTAAAAAACTTTATGTTCCGTTGCTTGTGCAAAAAATGATGTATTTTAGAATTCAAAATTGGAAGGCTTGAGAATACTCAAGCTCTGTGCATGAAGATGAACTTCATCTTCTGCTGAGAGAAAGTGCTTTGGCTAGACTCTTGGGAGTGCATTGCATTCTCTTCATTCTCAGCTTGCACGTACATCACAGTAGCACCTGTGAGTACTTCAGAAAAGTTCCACTTTTAAAAGATTTATTTATTTGAAAGAGTTACAGAGAGAGAGAGAGAGAGAGAGAGAGAGAGAGAGATCTTCCATTCACTGATTCACTCCCCAAATTGAGCAATAGCCACAGCTGGGCCAGTTCAAAGCCAGGAGCTAGGAGTTTCCTCAGGGTTTCCCATGTGGATGCAGGAACCTAAGCACTAGGACCATCTTCCACTGCTTTCCCAGGCATATTAGCAGGGAGCTGGATCAGAAATGGAACAGCCAGGATTCAAAGTGGCACCCATAGCAGGTGGTAGCTTTACCTGCTAAGCCACAAGCTGGCCCCTGAATAGATCCATTTTAAAGAATCAATTTTTTTTTTTAAATCTGGAGGATTCCAAGATGACAGACAGGAAACAACGATCTGCACTAGGCTAGGAACAAATAGTTAAAAAAAAAAAAAAAGGTGTAGGAAGTGTACTCTCAGGAGAATTAGAGAAAACTGAAAACCACACTGGAAATTCTACAAAGGAAGAGGAAAGCTGTTGACCGGTGAGGAAGGCGAGGACTTGCAGCATGAACACAGACACAACACACAACTGCAGCAGTCGAGAGCCAGAGTAGGTGGTAGCTTGGAGACGGAGATGAGACCAGACTGCAGCAACCATGGTGATATAGCTGAAGGGAGAGTGTGACATGAGTCCTGCCTGGAGCACGAAGGGCTAGTGGTTTTCCAGGGACCCAGCAGAAGTAAAAGGGCACATTTATCTTGCCTCATCATCCACATAACAGCACCTACAGCCCAGCAGAGAAAGGCTGGGTGCTATTTTGGGCTTGGCCAGTAGCTGAGGAAACTTTTGTGCAAGCCCACTGGAACTGGCTGAGACAGAACACCATCTTCCCGGTGGTATTGGTGGCAGTGGCAGGGAGAGGGCAACATTCAGCCACTGGCTCCTGTGTATGCATGTGATCAGAGATTCTAGCAGAGGGAAAAGTTCACAGTCCCTACTGACTTTGAGCCTGGCTTTGAGGATGGACAGGTGGATGGGCACCCATGTAGGACTGAGAGGCATCCCTAGCCTCCCAACATACCACAGTTCCAACCACTTGGAGCTCCTTGGTTTCCTGGGGCAAGTCATTGCAGCGGGAACTGTGTTCACAGTGAGGACTATGGAGATCATCTGTGTGGTTCATACGTTGGTACAGATGAGTGTTGAACCCACTGGGGGCCAACACCTGGATACTGCTCAGCTTGAACTAGAGGAGGTGAGGGGGGGATCACACCAACAGAGGTGATCTTTCTCCTCCTTCTGTTAAAAAGATGAGATCTACTAACTCAACTTGGGTATTACCCTGGATACTTGCCCCACCCTGGAGCACTGACCAGAGCTCTCTGGTCACACTTACCACACACCTCTTAGTATTCATTGAAAGTGCTGATATACCACTAAGCCACAGAGGCACAGTTCAAAGATAAAATCCATCAGAGGGAAAAAACCAGATAACTCCACAAGTGCCTAAAAATAAATGCAGAAATTCAAGAAACAAGAATAAGGAAGTCATCATGACCACTCCCAAAATGGAACACAACACTTCAATGTGAAGATGAACAGATTGATGAAATGCAAGAAATGGAATTCAAAAATTAATAATAAGATTACTCAAAAGCAGTCAGAAACAAATCCACAAATTAAAACAACCATACATTACATGAATTTAAGATTTTAAAGAAAAATCAAAATGAAATATCAGAAATGAAGAATTCCATGGATTAAATAAAAAATGTGGTGGGAACCATGAACAATGACTGGTGAAGCAGAAGATATAATATCCAAGCTAGAAGACAAATATTTGAAAATCTTTCAGGCAGACAAAAAAAAAAAAAAAAGCAAAGAAGAAATTAGAAAACTTAAAAAAAAAAGTGTTGGAGATTTATGGGAAACTAGCAAATGACCCAACATAGGGGTCTTAGGAATCCCTGAAGTGTGAAAAGAGAGAATGGACTACAAGTCTATTTAGTGAAATAATTGCAGATAATTTCCCCAATTTGGAGAACGAAAATAAGTCCAAGTATTGGAAGTACATAGAACTTCTAATAGACATGACCAGAAAAGATCTTTTCCATGACACATTTTAGTCAAGCTTTCCATAATAAAACATAAAGAAAAGATTCTAAAATATGCACAAGAGAAACACCAGATTACTTTCAGAGACTCTCCAGTTAGCTAACTTCTTATCAGAAACTCTTCAGGACAGAAGAGAATAGTGAGATATAGTCTAAGTCTTCAGAGAAAAAACCGTCAACCCAGAATACTTTCCCCTACAAAACCCTCATTTATAAATGAAGGTGAGGGGCCGGCACTGTGGCATAGTGGATAAAGCCACCGCCTGCAGTGCCCACATCTCATATGGGTGCCTGTTCGTATCCTGGCTGCTCCACTTCTGATCCAGCACTCTGCTATGGCCTGGGAAAGCAGCAGAAGGTGGCACAAGTCTTTGGGCCCTTGTACCTGCATGGGAAGACCCAGAAGAAACTCCTGGCTCCTGGCTTCTGATTGGCGCAGCTCCGGCCATTGAGGTCAATTGGGGAGTGAACCAGTGGATGGAAGACCTCTCTCTCTCTCTCTCTCTGCCTCTCTGTCTCTCTCTCTCTGTGTAACTGTTTCAAGTAAAATAAATAAATCTTAAAAAAATGAAGGTGACATAAAGATCTTCCATAACAAACAGAAATTTAAAGAATTTGTCATCACTTTCCAGCCTTATGAAAGATGCTTAAGGATGTGCTGCAAACAGAAACACAGAAAAATAGCCATCATTATGAAATAATGTGGAGGCAGAAAATCTCCCAGTAAAAGTACAAAAGAAATCCAAATATACAATAGGAATATGTATGGGAAAATGTCAGGGCCAAGTTGTTACTTATCAAAAGTCACCTTGAATGTAAATAGCCTCAACTATCCAGTTCAAAGATACAGATTGGCCAAATGGATTAAAATACAAGACCCATCTATTTACTGCCTACAAGAAACACATCTCACCAACAAAGACACCCAGAACCTGGAAGGGAAAGGATGGAAAAAGATATTCCATACTAATGGAAAGCAAAAAAGTGCAGGTATAACAATCCTAATATCAGAGAAAATAGACTTTAACACTAAACTATTAAGAGAGATGAAGAAAGGCACTATATAATGATTAAAGGATCAGTTCATCAGGAAGGTATGACTCTAATAAATGTATACACACCCAGTTACAGGGTGTTTGGCTATTTAAAATAAATGTTAACGGATCTAACGGGAGACATGGACTCCAATATAATAGTAATGGGGGACTTCAACACCCCACGTTCAGCAATAAATAGATCAACCTGACAAAAAATCACAAAGAGTTAATCGACACTATGGACCAAATGGATATAACTGATATCAACAGAAATTTTTACTCCACAGTTACAGAATACACATTCTTCTCATTATGCATGGAACTTTCTCTAGGATAGATCACATGCTAGGCCATAAAGCAAGTCTCAACAAATTCAAAAACATCAAAATTATACCAGACATTTTTTCTGAACACAATGGAATGAGGCTGAAAATCAACAACTCAAGAATCTCTAGATCATATGCAAACGTGGAGACTAAACAACATGCTCCTGAATGAACAGTGGGTCATAGAAGAAACCAAAATGGAAATCAGAAAACTTCTGGAAACAAATGAAGATGACAATACATCATATCTAAACTTGTGGGATACAACAAAAGCAGTATTAAGAAGGAAGTTGAACTATGAGAAACAATGACTTGATCAGCCCTTATCCTGACTGTCGAGGAACAGGTTAATATTTTATTCTTTTTAGTATTTTCTTGTTCTACTTAATACCATTGGTTGAACTCTTTAATTAACACACAATTGTTCTTAGGTGTTTAAATTTAACTGAAAATTGATCCATGTTAAAATTAAGAGTGGGAATAAGAGAGGGAGGAGATGTACAGTTCGGCACATGCTCACTCGGACTTATCCCTAATGTAGAGCTAGAAACGTACCATGGGACTCCAAATCCCATTAAGTTGGCATGTACCAATGCCATCTCACTAGTCAAAGTCATCAGTTTAAGTTCATAACTTAAGGATTAAGTGTCAAAGGGATCACATAAACAAGACCAGTGTCTGCTAATAATAATTGATAGAATTAAAAAGGAGAGAATGATCCAACATGGGATGTGGGATACTCAGAAGACTCGTAGAATGGCAAATGCCCTAACAGCACTCTGGCCTCAGAATCATAAGGCATTTGGATATGGCTAAAAGGCCCATGAGAGTTTCTCAGGCATGGAAAGCCAAGACACTGTGGCAAAAAAATGACCTAAATGAAAGATCTCTGTGAGAGCCCAGTGGAAAGAACGGGCCATCAAAGAAGGAGGTACCTTTCTCTGAAGGGAGGAGAGAACTTCCACTTTGATTATGGCCTTGTCTAAATAAGGTCATAGTTTGTGAACTCAAGAAGCTTCCATAGCCTTGACAACTCGTGACAAGAGCCTTGGGTGATTACTGATGCCATAAATAATAGTGTCAATTGTTAAATCAACAACAGGAGTCACTGTGCACTTACTCCCCATGTAGGATCTCTGTCCTTAATGTGTTGTACTATGTGAATTAATGGTAAAACTAGTCTTCAAACAACACTTTATACTTTGTGTGTCTGTGTGGGTGCAATCTGTTGAAATCTTTACTTAGTATATAGTAAGTTGATCTTCTGTATATAAAGATAATTAAAAATGAATCTTAATGAAGAATGGCATGGGAAAGGGAGTAAGAGATGTGATGGTTTGCAGGTGGGAGGGTGGTTATGGGGGTAAAAACTGCTATACTCCAAAAGTTGTACTTTGGAAATTTATATTTATTAAATAAAAGTTTAAAAAAAGGGAAGTTTATAGCAATTGGTGCCTATATGAAGAAACTGGAAAGGTACTGAATAAATGAGCTATCAATGTATCTCAAAGACCTAGAAAAACAACAACAAACCAAACCCCAAATTAATAGGAAGAAAGAAATGAATAAAATTGAAGAATAAATAGGCAAAATTGAAAAAACAGATTAGGAAGAATTGATTCTTTGAAAAAATAAACAAGATTGTACACTATTGGTTCAACTAATCAAGAAAGGGAGAAGACCCAAATCAATACTATCTGAGAAGAAAAAGGAGTAATGAGGACCCTCTCAACAAAGAAAAGCCCGGGACCAGACAGCTTCATTGCTGAATTCTACCAGACATTTAAAGAGGAACTAACTCCAATTCTTCTTGAACAGTTGAGAATCCTCTCCAACTCCTTCTATGAAGCCTGCATCCCCTTAATTCCTAAACCAGAAAAAGATACAAAAGAGAAAGAGAACTATAGACCAATATCTCTGCTGAACATAGACAAAAAATCCTCAACAAAATATTAGCTAATCGAATCCAACAACATATCAGAAAGATCATTCACATGGACCAAGTGGGATTTATTCCTGCTATGCACAGATGGTTTAACATTCGCAAATTAGGGCCAGTGCTATGGTGTAGCAGGTAGAGCCTCTGCCTGCAGTGCTGGCATTCCATATGGGTGCTGGTTTGAGTCCTGGCTGTTCGTCTTCCAATCTAGCTCTCTGCTATGGCCTGGGAAAGCAGTAGAACATGGCCCAGGTCCTTGGGCCCCTACACCCATGTGGGAGACCTGTAAGAAGCTCCTGGCTCCTGGCTTCAGATCCGTGCAGCTCCAGCCTTTGCAGCCATTTGGGGAGTGAACCAGCAGATGGAAGACCTCTCTCTCTGCCCTATTTTCAGACAACATGATTCTATATATAGGAGATCTAAAAGACTCCACTAAGAGACTACTGGAACTCATAAAAGTTTGGTAATGTGGCAGGATATAAAATCAACACATAAAAATCAATAGCCTCTGTATACTCAGACAATGCCATTTTTGAGAAAGAACTTCTAAGATCAATCCCATTCCCACAAGCTACAAAAAATTAAATAGCTTGGAATAAATTTAATTTAATGTCAATTTAAAATTGACATTCTCTACGATTAAAATTACAAAACATTAAAGAAAGAAGTAGAAGACTTAAAAAATTGAAAAATATTTCATGATCATGGATTGAAAGAAATAACATTATCGAAATGTCCATACTACCAAAAGCAATTTATAGATTCAATGTGATCCTCATCAAAATACCAATGACATTCTTCTCAGATCTAGAAAAAAATGATGCTAAAATTCATAGGGGAACACAAGAGACACTGAATAACTAAAGCAACTTATACAACAAAACAAAGCTGAGGCATCACAATATCTGCTTTCAGGACATACTATAGGGCAGTTATAATCAAACCAGCCTGATGCTGGCACAAAAACCAACTTATAGACCAATGGAACAGAATAGAAACTTCAGAACTCAATCCATGCATCTACAATCAACTTATCTTTGATAAAGAAGCTAAAATCAACCCCTGGAGCAAGGACAGTCTCTTTAACAAAATGGTGCAGGGGAAACTAGATCTCTAAGTGCAGAAGTATGAAACTAGGCCCCTATCTTACAACTTATGCAAAAATCCACTCGAAGTGGATCAAAGACCTAAATTTTCGACCTGATATCATCAAATTAGTAGAAGACATTGGGGAAACTCTGCAAAAAATCGGCATAGGCAAAGATGTCTTGGAAAAGACCCCGGAAGCACAGACAATCAAAACCAAAATTGAAAATATGATTAATTCAAGCTGAGAAGCTTTTGCACTGCAAAATAAACACTCAATGAAGTGAAGAGACAAACGACAGAATGGGAGAAAATATTTGCAAACTACACAATTTATAAAGGGTTAATATCCAGAATCTATAGAGAACTTAAGAAATTCAACAACAACAACAAAAAATCCAAAATGGACAAAGGACTTGAACAGGCATTTTTCAGGAGAGGAAATTCAAATAGCCAACAAACACTTGAAAAAATGCTCAGCATCACTAGCCATCATTAAATGAAAATCAAATCCAGAATGAGGTTTTACCTCACTCCAGTTAGCATGGCTCTCATACAGAAATCAACAAACAACAAATGCTGGTGAGGATGTAGGGGGAAAAAGATACCCTAATCCACTGTTGGTGGGTAAACTGGTGCAGCACTGTGGAAGACAATATGGAGATACCTCAGAAATCTGAAGATAGACCCAACATATGACCCAGCCATCCCATTCCTGGGAATTTATACCAACTGAAAGAAATCAACATATTAAAGAGTTATCTGTACCTCTGTGTTCATTGCAGCTGAATTCACAGTAGCTAAGATATGGAATCAACACAGATGTCCGTCAAGTATTGACTGTATAAATAAATTATGATATATATATATATATACACTATGGAGTACTAGTCATGCGTAAAAAAAATGAAATCCTGTCTTTTGCACCAAAATGAAGCAACTGGAAACCATAATACATAGTGAAATAAGCCAGTCCCCAAAACACAGACACCATACATTTTCCCTGATTTGAGGTAACAGAGTATCTAAAATGTAATGCATTGGAGTAAAATTTACATTTTGAGATTCAATGATTGTTTATAGCCCTTGTCTCCTCTGTTGAGGAACAGTGTTTTTTTTCTTAATTCTATTTATTGAACTATTTTACTTAGTGTGGGGTTAACTGTATGATTATTAAGTAAACTGAAAGTAAATCTTTATAAAAAATAACACTGGGAATTGGAGAAGGAAGAGGAAGAAGGGTTTGAGCATAGGTAGGAGGGAGGGAGGGTGGGAAGTATCACTATGTTCCTAAATCTGTATATATGAAATACATGAAACTTGTATAACTTAAATAAAATTTTTAAAGAATCAATTTATTAAGCTCTTAGTGTACACCAAATACTGTGCTAACCTCTTTGCAATTGTCATCTATTTACTATTCACAGCTTCCCTGATGGAAGAGTACAATTAAAATCTGATTTTATTAGAGGGAACATGTATGCTTGTCAAGGCTTAGTATCTACCCTCAAGCTCCCCGCCTAACAGCAGCAGTGCCCAGTTAGAACCTGTCTTGGATACCACAACCCATGCAGCAACAATCACACCCTGTGGCTCCTTCCACACCTGTTACTTGAGTTAGAAATAACTTTAAGGCGACTGGTGTTGTAGTTTAGCCATGTATGGTCCAGTTCCCTGCTAATGGCCTGGGAGCAATGGAAGATGGCACAAATATTTAGGTCCCTACAATCCACAGGGGAGACCAAGGTGAAGTTCCTGGTTTCTGGCTTCCACCTGTTTCAGCCCTGGCCAATGCAGCCATCTGGGGAGTGAACCAGCAGATGGAAGCTCTCTCTCTGGGCCTCTCATTCTCTCTCTGTAATTCTTTCCAATAAATATAAATCTTTGAAAAAAGGAAAGAAAATTATTAACTTCAGGAATCACCTACTCCAACCCCATTATTCAAAGGTGGTGAAAATGAGGCCCAGAAAGAGGTTGAATTGTCTTCTCAAAAAGGGCTGGGCCATTTTCCCTGGGTGTTTTTTCATTTTTATTATGATAAAATATAAACAGTATGAAATTAATAATCTTAACCATTGTTAAGTGTACAGATCAGTGGTATGAAATATATTCATAATATTTTGCAGCCATCACTACCACGTATCTCCTTACTCTTTTCATCTTGTAAAACTAAAGTTCCATATCCTCTCAACAGTAAACCCCTTTCTCCCTCCCCTCAGCCCTTGGCAACCACCATTTTGTCCCTCTATTGGTATATTTAAGTATTAACATTTTGGCAGGATTTGGTGCAGTGGCTTGAGTCATCACTTGGGACACTCATATCTTATATGGAAGTACCTGGGTTCAAGTCCTGGTTACTCTGCTTCTCCAGCTTCTTGCTAATGTCCATCCCAGGAAGCTGCAGATGATAACTCAAGTGCTTAAGTCCCTACCACTCAGTCAGAGATTCCTGGCTCCTGGCTTTGGCCTGGAACAGCCCTGGCTATTGCAATCATTTGGAAAGTGTATCAGCAGATGGGATATATCTTTCTGCGTGTGTTGTTGTCTCTCTCCTTTTCTTTCCTTTTTTTAAATAACCAATTTCTTATCCCAAAAGATTAATTAATTATTTTGGGCAATACTCATTAATATTTATTGGTCATCATTGACAGCCAAGGCCAGTAGTAACCCAAACAAGTACAATTTTATGATTTCAGTAAACAATTCTCTATTTATGGTGTTTTGGTTAAAAAAGCAATATCCAAAATGTCCTATGATTTAATAAAAATATATTCAATATGCATATTTATTTCTTAAAATACAAAGAACAATTCTCAAATTTTTGGCTTAAGAGCATATACAAAGAAACTGCATACATACCAATTCATATACATATATTGTATTTTAACTTTGTCAGTGATATAATTAAATGATTCAGAAATTTAGACTGTTATTCTCTCTTTTTGTTTAAAGACTTATTAATTAATTTGAAAGTCAGAGTCACACACAGAGAGAAGAAGAAGCAAAGAGAGAGACCCTCCATCCGCTGGTTCACTCCCCAATCTGCCGCAATGGCCAGAGCTGCGCCAATCCAAAGCCAGGAGCCAGGAGCCTCCCCCGGGTCTCTCACATGGGTACAAGGGCCCAAGAACTTGGGCCATCCTCCACTGCCTTCCAAGGCCACAGTGGAGAGCTGGATTGGAAATGGAATAGCTGAGACCCAAACCGGTGTCCACATGGGAAGCTGGTTCCACAGGCGGTGGCTTTACCTGCTATACCACAGCACTGGCCCCAACTGTTAGTCTGAGTATAACACATCATTACCAAAATGTCAATTTTCTATCATTAAAAAGGAACTCAAACCCAAGCACTCTGAAATAGGATGGTGGTGTCACACAGTGTCTTAACTGCTGTGCCAAATGCTTGTCTCTATGGTCTTGGCCATTCTAAGTACCTCACACAAATGGACAATGGTGTTTGTGACTGGCTTATTTCACTGAGCAGATCATCCCCAAGGTTCACTCATGTGGGTGCCATATTGCACAATTTTATTCCCTTTTAAGGATGACTAGTATTCTGGTATTCCAGTTTATAGATATAGCACATTTGGCTGATCCATTCATCTTTGTTGGACATTTGAGTTGCTTTTACTTTTCAACCTCTGTAAATTGTGCTGCTCTGACTGTAGGTATGTAAACGTTTCTTCAAGGGTGTGCTTTAAATTTTAGGGGATACATCCCCCGAAGTGGAATTGGTGGATCACCTGAAAATTCTATTCAGGTACTCATCATACTGTTTTCCACAGCAGCTGCACTATTTTACAACCCCACCAACAGTGTACAAGGATTTGAATTTCTTCACATTCTTACAAATATTTGTTATTTCCTGTTTGATTGATAGTAGTCATCCTAATGGGTGTGAGGCATCTCATAATTAGATTTGCATTTCCCTAATAATTAGTGATGTTGAGCATCTTTTTTCCCCCCTAAGATGTATTTCATTTATTTGAAATAGTTACAGAAAGAGGTAGAGACAAAGAGAGGTCTTCCATCCACTGGTTCACTCCCCAAATGGCTGCAATGGCTAGAACTGAGCTAATTCGAAGCCAGGAGCCAGGAGCTTCTTCTGGGTCTCCACGTGGGTGCAGAAGCCCAAGGTCTTGGGCCATCCTCTGCTGCTTTCCCTGGCACATTAGCAGGGAGCTGGATTGGAAGTGGAGCAGCCAGAACTCAAACTGGTGCCCGTATGGAATGTTGGTGCTGCAGGCCAGGGTTTTAACTGTTTTGCCACAGGGCTGGCTCTCTTGAACATCTTTCATGTATTTATTGGAAAGATATATAATACAAAGTATGTATAACATGAAGTATACTAGTCCATACATAGTTGAAGGACTGAATCCAGATAATTAAGATATGTATTACCTCACAATTACTATTTTTGTGGTAAGAACACTTTATATCCACTCTCTTGGTGTTTTCAATACAATATATTATTAACTATAGTCACCTGCTATACAATAGATCTCCTAACTCATTCCTCCCATCTACCTGAAGTTTGTACCCTTTAGCTAACATCTTCCCAACACTAATTCACTTTTTTTTTTTTTTTTTTTACAGGCAGAGTGGACAGTGAGAAAGAGAGACAGAGAGAAAGGTCTTCCTTTGCCGTTGATTCACTCTCCAATGGCCGCCGCGGCCGGCGCGCTGCGGCCGGCGCACCGCGCTGATCCGATGGCAGGAGCCAGGAGCCAGGTGCTTTTCCTGGTCTCCCATGGGGTGCAGGGCCCAAGCACCTGGGCCATCCTCCACTGCACTCCCTGGCCACAGCAGAGAGCTGGCCTGGAAGAGGGGCAACCGGGACAGAATCTGGTGCCCCAACCGGGACTAGAACCCGGTGTGCCGGCGCCGCTAGGCGGAGGATTAGCCTAGTGAGCCGCGGCGCCGGCCACTAATTCACTTCAATTCCCACCCACCCCCTCCCCTAGCTCCTGGTAACCACCATTCTACTCTGTATTTCTGTGAGATCAACTTTATTTTAGATACCACAAATGAGTACAAGTAAGATCATGCAGTAGGCTTCTTTCTGTGCCTGGTCTATTTCCTTAACATGATGTCTTCTAGTTTCATCCATGTTTTTGAAAATGACAGAATTTCCCTCTCTTTTTGGGCTGAATAGTATTCTATATATACACACATATATGTCAAGATGCCAGGCTGCCTTTATCCATTCATCCATTGATGGACACTTAAACTGACTCCATATCTTGGCTCTTGTGAATAATACTGCAATTAACATGAGAGTACAGGTCTGTCTCTAAAATGGGTTGTTTGTTTTGTTGTTGAACTCAAGGGCTACCTATATATTCTGGATATTAATACCTTATGAGATATACGATTTGCAAATATTTTCTCCCATCTTGTGGGTTACCTTCTCACTCTATTGTTGGGAAGCTTTTAATACCTTACTTTGTGATAAGTTACAGCACATGAAATGAATATCCTACTTTTTGAATTATGATATATTAAAAGGTTGACACTACCAAGTATTATTGTGGATGTGGAGTACTTGGAACTCAATGGCTGGAAAACAGATTCTCAGTTTCCAATAAACCTAAATATATCCCTACCCATGCTCCTAGACATGAAATAAAAACATATGTCTATCAGAAGATTATAAAACAATGTTTGTAGCAGCTTTTAATCAGAAATGACATAGATAGAATGTCCATCAACTATAAATGAATATCAAGAATAATAAGTACCTTGTGCTATTTTCATGTAATAAAATGTTACTTCACAATATAAAAAAGCAGGCTATCAATACAGACAACAATGAGAATGAGTCACAAAAAGCACCACGTTGAGTGAAAGCATCCAGACGCAAAAGGGTACATTTGATCTTGTTTCATTTGATCATAATTCAAAAAAAGCAAATGACTCTATTGGTGATAGAGGTCAGGACAGTTGTAGCTTTGGTGGGGAACTGACTGGGAAGGGTCAGGAGGGAGCTTTTCTGGGTTATGGGAGTGTTTTCTGTCTTGATCTGGGCCATTGTCACTCAGGTCAAAATCCTTCACTTTTAATATTTAAGGTGTATGCATTTTATTTTATGTAAATTATATAATAAAGTAATATCATTGTAAAAACCCATTAAAGATGAGAAACAACCAAATTTAAAAAGGAATTAGGCAATAAGAGAAAGTAGATTTTTACCTAGTCATTTTGAGATGTTATGACAAGACCCAACAGATAAGGAACAAGCACCTGTATACAGTAGAAAGAACATGACATAAAGAGCAGGGTGAGAAGGGGAGAAAGGGGGAAGGTGGGAGAGAAAGAGGAGGAAGGGCTTCGAAGCCCATCAGAATCCAAAGTGAATACAACGAAAAAAATGAGAGAAAGCAAGTAACCAAAAATGACTGGTTGTTGTTGTCTGATTAAATAGCTTTCTCCAAGAACAAGCAGGTACTGTTAAGTTCTCAGATAATACTGGTCATTAGAGATGTTTGCAGACACCTAATCCAGCTTTATGGCAATTCCATGAGGCGAGTAAACAGGAAAGGCTTCCTGTATGTGTCATACTGGAGGGCAGCCCTCCTCCAACACAGGTTCTCACTGAGCCCCCCGCAGTGCAACAGGTGAGTTATTGAGGACCTGCTTCCCAAGCCTGCTGGGCAGGAGGAGGAGAGTTTGAGAGCTTGGTGGTTGAAAAACCAGGGGACAGAGATAAATCACAAAGAATCTGAACCTAGCAGCAGCTTAAGAAACCTCTCTCAATGGAACAACAGGAAAACAAAGGGCCAAAGACATAGGACATAATGCTCAATTTCATAAATAATCCCTTACACACAAATTACACTGCTAAGCTCATAGAATCTTTGACTGTTTAAATGACTTCCACAAAGATGATCCTAACTGACCTTCCCAGCAGCATGGAGAGATGAGTAGGCAAGGGATGATTTCTTTTATTTGTAGTTTGCTTACAAAAGTGAAACATGATAATGGCCATTTTCAAACAATACAGGATCACATAAAAAGCAAAAATTCTTCTATTTTCCTACTCCTCCTTCATTCCCCATGGACGAACATGATAAATGTGATTTGCATGACATTCTAAGCACATAATTTAATACATGAATACCTATATAGCTGATTTCATTTACAAAACTGGAAACATAGTCCACATACAATACTGTAATTTTCAATCAACATTATACCATAAAATCCTAATATAAAAATAAAATAACAAACCACAATCTCCACTCTTACAGGGTCTCTGTGAATATGAGACAGAATTTATAAAGTTCTTAGAGAAATCTAGAGCAGTTTACAAAACAATTTTAAACAATTGAAATTAATGTTAGACAAACATGTTTTTGAAAGTCATTTGGACACACCATAATTCATGACTGTTCCTCTCTCTCTTTACTTCTCTTTCCTTTCCTCCACTGAATTTGAAGTTTATTGCTCAATAAACAGAAAAATTTAGGTGTAAGCCCCACTGCCTTATAGTCTCCTAATCCATATTTTAAAAAAAGGATTTATTTTGTTTGTTTGAAAGCCACAGTTGGAGAGAAAGAGAGAACAAGAAAGAGAAAGAGAGAGAGAGAGAGAGAGAGAGAATCTTCCCTCCGCTGTTCACTCCCCAAATGGCAGCAATGGCTGGAGTTGGGTAGGTTGAAGCCAGGAGCCAAAAGGTTCTTTCAGATCTCCCACATGGGTGCAGGGGCCCAAGTACTTGGGTCATCCTCTGCTGCTTTCACAGGCACATCAGCAGGGCGCTGGATCAGAAGTGGAGCAGCCGAGAGTGGAACCAGAGCCCATATGGGATGCTGGCACTGCAGACAGCAGCCTAACCTACTATGCCACAGTACCAGCCTCTAATCCATATTCTTAAGGTCTTACTTTCTATATCAATTTGCTTCTAGAGTATTTTCCTATCAAAGACAATCTCTAAAAAGGAATCATTGTGCCTGCTCTTATAACACCTTTCATGCCTCTATTATGCACCTGTAAAATGCATGTGATTTACTAAGATGACAAACCCAGTCTAGTCTGTGGAACTCTTTAGATGAAAATGTAGATATGGGAGCTAACGTGACTTGTGGAACTTCTACGAGTCAAGCACTTTCCTAGAACTTCATTAGACGGGGATTGATCCAGAAAATACATTTTGAACCTCACCTAAGCACAGACATCTCTGTTCTTGGCAGTGACACCTTCCTGAGGGCAATTGGTCTATAAACAAAGTCTCCAGATACTCTGGGAAATGTGGTAGAGGAGGGGGCAGGTTTAAGGCAGGTTTATGGAGGAGCTGAAGCCTGAGTTGAAGATCTGGAAGGATGAAGACTTCAATTTACACTTTGGTGGGAGAACTTCCATTGTACCTGCAGAGCAGGTCAGTGGATGCTTTCTAAGGCACACAGCATTCCCTGGAGATAGATAATAGACGGTCCATGGAAAGGTGGGAAGGGGGAGGGCTCTCTGCTACTGTCTCCCACCTTGGGCCAGAGTGAGTGGAATGGAGCCTGCTGATTTCAAGACAGAGTTCTTCAGAACTGCTGTAAAAGTTAATGAACACCTCCACAGTGACTCATTTCCTCCCTCGCACTGGTAGGATTTACTTCAGTATCAAGGGATCTAGTAGGGATTACTTGCATCAGTGCTCCTGGTCAATATCTCTGTCAAATATGAAAGAACAAAGTCCAAAGCTATAAAAATCTGCACTCCAGGGAGGCGGCAAAGAGCTCCGAATAACTTTTTAAAATAATGAGTAATATATGCTGTTTTCTTATGATTGAGAATAGGAAAAAATTTCAAGACCTCCCGCCCCATTATATACTCATTTCATATCTTTTGAAATTTTTCTGTCAGACTTATTTTTTTACATTTCCCCCAATCTACCCTTATTTGTTCTCTCTCTCACATACACACACAATTCCCATTCCATAAGGTGCTTCCTATACCACTGCCTTTGCCTGACTAGGTTCTCCTTTCATGCCAATCCAGTGGTATTATAAGGTTAAGATGTGAAAAAAAGGTAAATGAATAAATAAGTTGACACTTTCAAAAAACCTTGTGACATGTACCAACAGTGACATAGAAACAGTTCATTAGTGAAAATGGCTATTAAGTGAATTGTTGCTATACCGAAGCTGGAAATAATTTATCCATGACTTCAAATTAAGAAACAAGGAAAACCTACCCTCTCTGACTCAGTCATTTGAAGAGGAAGGCAAAGGATTCTGACCGATCAGTCTGCACCCAGGGAAAGCAGAGTCAACACAACATGCTGTGGTTAAGACAGAAGACCTCAGAAGCTAGTTGGTAGCATCACAGAGAAGACTTCAGACCAAAGGGTACCTTAGATGGCAGCTGAGACCCCACCCCCACCCCACCTGGAGATCTAATTCAATGTCTCTCAAATGCTAGTTCTATAGCTTTCCTCACAATTCCTTCAATTCCACTGGACTTGCTTCCCCTAGTCTCTTTCTGTTTCCAAGATTCCCTGCAAACAGGAGTGATTTCTCCTTTGTTTCACATCAATTCATTTTCACTAAAAAACTTTTCAGTAAAAAATTGCTCCCTTTTTCATGGCCTGTGCTGTCCAATATGGCAGCCAGTACACATGGTCTACATTCAAATTTGATGAATTAAACTTAAGTACAGTTTAAAATTCAGTTCCTCAGGGGTGGTGTTGTGACACAGCAGGTTAAGCTGCTGCTTGGGACCCTGGCATCCCACATCTGAGTGCTGGTTTAAGTCCCAGCTACTCTGCTTCTGATCCAGCTCCTTGCTAATGTACCTGGGAAAGCAACAGAAGGTGGCTCAAGTGCTCGGGTTCCTGCCACTCATGTGGGAGACCAGGATGGAGCTCCTGGCTCCTGGCTTCAGCCTGGCCCAGCCCCAGCCATTGTGGCCATTTGTGGAGTGAACCAGAGGATGGAAGATCTTTGTCTCTGTCTCTCCTTCTCTCTCTTTCAAATAAATACATACATATATTCATACATACATAGATAAAATGAAACAAAAATCAATTCCTCATCCTTAATGGTCATATATTAAGTGTTTCATGGCAATATGTGGCTATACTTTATTTCATTAACAACAAAGACTAGAACATGTCCATCATCTCAGGTAATTCTACTGGATAGTTGTGTCAGTGCATCATGGATCGATGAGAGTTTTCTGAAAATTTATGGAAATGTGAGGAGACACTGCATTTTCACTTTTCATCAGAAATTCACTTTGATATGAGAAGTTTTAAAATTACCTACCCCTTCTCAGGGATGTGACATCCATATATAGAGATACATGAATGTGTCTCCACCTGGAGAGTCTTTTAGGAATCTAAGTGGAATCACCACATAGGTGGAGGTAAGATACTTCTAGCAGGCTGAGAGCACCCACTCTTCCAAGTCAGGAAACAGTTCTCTCTTTTTCTTTATTACACCATATTCTTTTCTTACAAGGTTCCTTCCTTCCTTCCTTCCTCCCTCCCTTCCTTCCTTCCTTCCTTCCTTCCTTCCTTCCTTCCTTCCTTCCTTCCTTCCTCTCTTTCTTCTCTTTCCTTTCTTTTTTTCTTTTCAGCCAAAGGACATGCTACGCAGTAATTTCAACACATATTGGATAGCAACCTTTTTAAGTTCTTGTAATTTTAACTTGTCTTTATTTCATACTCACCCTTATTAATGACTGGTTGCTGGAGTACAGAGTTCTGGGTTGAAATTACAGGTTGCATGCTCTTAATACAAAATTCAAAAAATGGTCCGAAATCCAAAACTTTTTGAGCACCAAAATGACATTACAAGTGGGAGTTCATACCTGACTTCATGTGATGATTTGCAGTCAAACCACAGGCACACTAAAAACACTGTGTAAAATTACCTTCAGGCTATGTGTATAAGTAGTGTATGAAACATACATGAGTTTCATTTTTAGACTTGGGACCCATCCCCAACATATCACACTATGTATATGAAATTTGCCAAAATCCAAAATAAAAAATTCTGAAATCCAAAATACTTCTGGCCCCAAGCATTGGGAAAAGGGATACTCTCCCTTACTCTAAAGTTGCCTGCCTTCCATTTTATGTCTCCAACAGGGTGCATTCAGATTTTTGTTACTTTTTAGGTAACTGTAGCTGATTTATGGGGTCTAGGGTGCTCACTTTGAGAATTTCGTGTATGGTGTGTGTGTGTGTGTGTGTGTGTGTGTCTGTGTGAGTGGACCTCTTCCATCCAGATATTTCCCTGATCCCTTATGGTCTTAACCTTCCTGAGGTTTGTGTACCTTCTCTCCCTGACTTCACTGGGGGTTCATCAGTGGGAGGATTCAGTGAGAGACATGGGATCTACCAACATCGCATCTTCTTGCCTGCTTTACTCTCTCTAGTCTTAAAGTCATTATACTAGAGGCATGGAGGTAAGTGAGGGTGGGGTGGAGGAGAGGAAGGGGGATCTACCTAGTGACTTAGGTTGTCATGGCTTTTCTGTTTTACA
Organism: Oryctolagus cuniculus; assembly: GCF_964237555.1. Lineage (NCBI taxonomy): Eukaryota > Metazoa > Chordata > Mammalia > Lagomorpha > Leporidae > Oryctolagus > Oryctolagus cuniculus. The sequence continues at coordinate 50,769,986 of NC_091438.1, forward strand.
TCTGGGCGAGAGTTTCTGAACCCAGAAGACTTGGAGTTAGTACCTTTGTCGGCTGTTGTGCTGTTAGGCAGTGAGGGTGCCCATCCAGCTGCCTAAAGGGAAAGGGGCTTATGCTAAACATCAGTGCAGGAAGTAAGATGCTCTTGGCAAATCACCCTTCTGGATGGGAACAGAACTAAGACCTGAACTAAGATCCCCAGGACGCAAGATCTGGAGGAGCTTCTCCTTGTATGTGTCTCTCTCTCTGCCTCTCAAATAAGTAAATAAATAAATAAATAAATATCCGTTCTGCTTTTCTAAGGTAAGGCAAACTTGGAAGTATTCCCTCAAACTTGGTTTTACGTAACTGCTTAAAGCACAAAGTTTTATTAGGAGTCTTTGGGTCTTCACAAAACAGAACAGGGATCTTTAGATTTAAAAGAGATTATGAATGAAATCAATGATACAAAAACCAAAATAGAAACAAGTAAACTACATATTAAGATGCATTGAGAGAAAAATAAGCTACAGTAAAACCTCATTAACTGGCCGGCGCCGCGGCTCAACAGGCTAATCCTCCGCCTTGCGGTGCCGGCACACCGGGTTCTAGTCCCGGTTGGGGCACCAGATTCTGTCCTGGTTGCCCCTCTTCCAGGCCAGCTCTCTGCTGTGGCCAGGGAGTGCAGTGGAGGATGGCCCAAGTCCTTGTGCCCTGCACCCCATGGGAGACCAGGAGAAGTACCTGGCTCCTGCCATCGGATCAGCGCGGTGCGCCGGCCGCAGCGTGCCAGCTGCAGCGGCCATTGGAGGGTGAGCCAACGGCAAAAGAAGACCTTTCTGTCTCTCTCTCTCACTGTCCACTCTGCTTGTCAAAAAAAAAAAAAAACAAAAAAAAACAAAAACAAAAAAAAAAAAACCATTAACTAAAATTCATTGGAGATAACAGGAATTTGACTATGTGAAAAACAGAAATTAATTTAAAAGAAAAAGTATTCATATTTTCCATAAAAACACAGAGGTATATATTTCAAGGGTCAATAGTAAAACTGCTTGCATATAAAAAATGTGTGGGCTGGCATTGTGGTATAGCCAGTTAGGCCATCACTGTGATGCCAGCATCCCATATCCAAGTGCCAGTTTGAGTCCTGTCTGGTTTGCTTTCAATACGACTCTCTGCTAATGGTCTGGGAAAGCAGTGGAGAAGGGCCTGAGTGCTTGGGCCCCTGCACCCACATGGGAGACTCGGACAGAGTTCCTGGCTCCTGGCTTTGACCTGGCCCCACCAGGGCTGTTACAGCCATTTGGGGGGTAAACCAGTGGATGGAAGATCTCTTTCTTTCTCTCTGTCTCTCCTCTCTCTGTCCCTCTTTCAAATAAATAAAATAAATCTAAATAACTAAGAATTGTAAAGTGTGAGGACTGGCAATGTGATGCAGCGTGTTAAGGTGCTGCTCCCACTGCTGACATCCTGTATGGATGCAGGTTCGAGCCCCTGATGCTTCACTTCCAATGCACCTGAGAAGCAGCAGATGATGGCTCAAGGACTTGATTCCCTGCCACCCTTATGGGAGACCCGGATGGAGTTCCTGCCTTCTGGTTTTAGCCTGGCCCCGTCCTGGCTGTTGCGGCCATTTTGGGAGTGAACCAGTGGATGAATGGTTGATCTCTTTCTCCCTCCTTCCCTGTCGCTCTTTCAAATAAATAAATATTTTAAAAAATTTCTTAAAAAGGTGATATAATTGCAAAGAGAAGTTACTACCTGGCATTTGAACGGTAAATGGTTGCTTTTTAAAGAGAACCTTCAGACTCTTTATGCAGTTCAAACGGGTTTCCTTACACTACTATTATTTGGCTCCTGCAAACCCTTTAGCTTATCCCGTTATCTTAAATTCCAGGAGGAATTAATGAGATTTTACTGTAAAAGTAGATAAACATACATTGCAAATGATAGGATTCCAGCATCACCCACAGAAAAACCTTAGCAGTGAAACATCAGTTTGAGGAGCTGCTGTTTGAGGTGGCGAAGACCAGGTTTTAACATTGCTGGAAGACGAACCAGGTAAGGGGAGGAAGTCCAAATAGAGTTATAGCAGTGTTTGCTACAGATAGCCCATTTCTCCCTGAGCAAACAGAGCCGGATTTGGGCGGGGAGGCCCCGTGAGCCTTTTGTTTCCTAATTTCTCTTAGCAACAGGTTCCCTGAGTGTAGCGAGGAGGTTCAACACTGGCACAGGTTCTGTGGTAGCAATCTCATTTGTTTCATTTGATGACTTCAGTGGAAACATCTGGTAGAATATTCCACCAAAGTAAGCTATTTGGACATAACTGTCCCACATCAGAACAAGATTCCAGTGCCTAGTTCCACGGGAGGAGCTTCAGTGGCAGAAATCTGGGGACTCCGATGCAAGCTGGACAGTTTGCTCTGGTGCTTTAGGGAGGAAGGTCCATGTGTGCGTCTCAAGTCACACCTCGTGGGTCATAACCTACGTCGGGTCCCAGTGGCAAACCCTTTCTTAAAAATTTATTTATTTATTTATTTGAAAGTCAGAGTTACACAGAGAGAGGAGAGGCAGAGAGAAAGAGAGGTCTTACATCCCATGGTTCACTCCCCAGATGGCTGCAACGGCTGGAGCTGCACTGATCCGAAGCCAGGAGCCAGGAGCTTCCTCCAGGTTTCCCACGCAGGTGCAGGGGCCCAAGGACTTGAGCCATTTTCTACTGCTTTCCCAGGCCATAGCAGAGAGCTAGATTGGAAGTGGAGCAGCTGGGACTAGAACCGGAGCCCATATGGGATGCTGCCACTTCAGGCCAGGCTTTAACCCACTGCGCCACAGCGCCAGCCCTTGAACTGGGCATCTTTCTAGAAAAGAGGAGCAATAAAGGAAAAACAGCATGCAGAGATAAAAGAGGCCCCAGGGGCAGGCATTTGGTGCAGGGCTGGGGGTGCCTGATCCGGAGCCCCGCTCCACTTCTGAGACCAGCTTGCTGCGTTACACAGCACACGCTGTGAGGCGACAGGTTCAGGCTTCAGTACTTGGGTTCCTGCCACCCCTGTGGGAGACCCAGATTAAGTTCCAGGCTCCAGACTTTGGCTTGGCCCAGCCATGGTTGTTACAGGCATCTGGGGGGAAGTGAACCAATGGATGGACGATCTTTGCCCATGTCTCTGTCTCTGTTTTTCTGCCTTTCAAATAAAATGAAAATAAATACATTAAAAGAAAAATTTTAGGCCAGCGCCGCAGCTCATTAGGCTAATCCTCCACCCGAGGCACCAGTACTCCGGGTTCTAGTCCTGGCTGGGGCGCTGAATTCTGTCCCGGTTGCTCCTCTTCCAGTCCAGCTCTCTGCTGTGGCACGGGAGTGCAGTGGAGGATGGCCCAAGTGCTTGGGCCCCTGCACCCGCATGGGAGACCAGGAGGAAGCACCTGGCTCCTGGCTTCGGATCGGCACAGTGCCGGCCATAGCAGCCATTTGGGGGGTGAACCAACGGAAGGAAGACCTTTGTCTCTCTCTCTCTCACACTAACTCTGCCTGTCAAAAAAAAAAAAAAAAAAAGAAAAGAAAAGAAAAAAAATTTTAAAGGGAGATCCCCAAAAAAGAAAAATAAAGGGAGAAGAAGGCTGTCTTATCACAGATCACAGGATGTTGATAGTGTTGATGACAGGGATATAAAGAAAAGATTCTGTTTGCGCACAGGGAGCGGTCCTCATCCCGGCTCCCGGGGCACCGTTCACGTATGTTCTCAAGTCATCACTCTATTTTTTTTTTTTGTCTACAGATAAGACTTTTATGAAAGGAATATTATTCGTAAACAACATTATTGCTCCCTGATTGAAACAAAGGTGATTAATTCCGGGGGAAGCACATATAAAAGCTTTAGAAACTCTGGCCGGGACCACTCCAGACGCTGAGGAAGGCAGGGTCCCCTGAGCTCGCCGGTGCCAGGTAACCCCGTCTGCAGCTGGGGCCCAGGGTTTTCTCGCAACGCCTCTTCTCTGCAATCTGTTATCCAGGCCAGAAACGACCTGTCACAGCCTGGATGCCCTTCCTCACGCTTGCTGTTGCTGTGTTGCTTGAGAACTACTTAATGTCTTTCTCCTTCGCTGGAAGGTGCAGCGGCTTTGGTGGCAGCGTTGGCTTAAACCCCAGCCCTGTGGTCCAGGCGCTGTGAAACTCGGGGAAAGTTGTTTGATCCCAGTGAGCCTCGCTTCTTCATCCGCAGGCTTCAGTAACGACCCAGGCCGAGCTATGCTGTGCGGGTTCAATGCGAGGGCGTGCAGGCAGTCCGCGCACACCAGCAATTAATTTCTAGATGGATCAGAAAGATGCTGTTCTTCCCTTCTCCCAGGCAATCAGCTTGATGGAGAAGCCCCAACAGTTCGATTTTAAAGGCGCCTTGGGACATTGAAAATATGCCATTACTTACGGGAGGAACGTGCAGCAGCCGGGGGTCGGGGTGGGCGGGGGAGCTCCACTCTTCACCCTGTGTCCCCTTCTCTGTGGGCGCAAGAACCCCAGATTAGCTGCTCCAGGAAAGCCTGCACTCCACTATCATATGCCACCCTCCCCTGGAAGCACCCTGCAAGTACTGCTTGGGACTTAGACCGTGTGTCCTGATTTGGGCATCATAAAGCAGGGTCAAATAAGAATTGAGCAAGTTTCTCATTTTAATAATTATTTGGGGAGAAAATCTAGAACCCAATCCCATGCTTACACTAAAATAAGGCCTAGATAGATGAAGAGATGGGAATATGCAAGAGGGACAGACAATCTTTCTGATATAGAGTCCAAAAAGTATAAGGGAAATCATAAATGCGATACTATAAATTTTTGAAAATTTCAGAATAGCAAAACACATGTTATAAGAAAAAAATACAAGCTGGCAAATACTATTGGTAATATGTGAAGGATATAAATAGGCAAAAAAGCTGTCACAAATCACCAAAAAAGAAAAGAACAATGAAGCAGAAACAGGAGCAAAGGTGCAAATTGAAAATTCACAGAAGAAATATAAAAAGGTAATCATTATATGAAAAGATGTTCAACTCCATTTGTAATTTAAAAATAGCCACAAATTTTTAGCATAACAAAATCAGGAAAAAAGAAATGGACAAAATGAGCTGCTTGTTGGGGGGGGAGGGGAACCCAGCCTTGCTGGGCATTAGCAGTGGGGTGTGGCGTGCGGCCAGTTCTGAGGGCACTGTAACTGAGTGTCCAAATGACACTGTGCCTGTTTTGTGAGGCTGCAGGTGACTTTCCACACAAGAGCAACTCAAAGCTGCAGAAAGGTGCGTGGGTGCAAGATGATTCGCTGCAATCCAACTGGAAGGTTGCAGAACTGCGTGGTCTCACTGATATGAACCACACACACACACACACACACACACACATACACACACATTCATGGACGATTTCTGTAGGCTAATTCAACAAACTGTTTATCCTTGGGAGATGATATGTGCTTCTTGTTTTTCTGGTTTTTCACTGGTCTTTTAATAATTCATGTATTGTTTGATAATGGAGAAGAGATTTTTTTTAAGTATTTTCTTTAAAAAATAAAACTGATGTCAACTATGTATAAAGCATAGTGCTGGACTGGCTGTGTCTGGGGACAGTGAGCAAAGGACTTCACGTCCATTGACCGCAGGGTTTCTCCTGTGTAAAACAGGGGTGTTGAACCATATGTTCATTTTTAACATTTAAACATCTCGTGTTGGAATCGCTTACCTGATTTTCTTGACTTGAGAAAGCTGTTGCTGCCTCACTTTGCAAAAACTTGCCTTGGATGCCCTCTGCTGGCATTTCTGAAAATAACAGGAGCAGAGGTGTCACAGCTCACAAATTGCCATCACTCAGACGAGGCCTCCTGCTACAGTGAGGTCTCTGGCTCTGGTCTAGAAGGCCTTGCAGGTGAGAAAACCTCAAGTTAAACTTCCTTCATTTCTACATTTATCTTGAGGTTCCCTTTGTTGCCAAACCTGTATTTATATAGAAAAATACTCTCTTCTCCCATAGGCGACTTGACATTTAAATTCCCGGATCCTTCTCACCAGTGCAACTGTGCTCAGCTTGCAGATCTACAGGAATCCAGGAGTTGCAGAGGAAAGTCGACACAGCTCTGGGATCCTTGCAGCAGAGGGGTTCGAAGCTCGCCTGTGCCCAGGGGAAGGGGAAGATGGCTTCCGGAAGCATGTGGCTGCTCCTCCTGCTGAGCTGTTTGGCCAGCACTGAGGTTGTGGGCGGTGAGTACTGGTCACTTAGCTGGTCAAGCCCAAGGTCAGTGTTCACGCATTTCACACTACACAGCCCTCTGCTTGCCCCCCCCCCCCAAATTAGGCAGCAAATAGATTTTAAAGACGAGAATGGAAACCAGCATAGTGTTGTAAAAAATCCAAAGGCTCTAGACTCAAACAGACCCAACCCTATATGGTTGCAAGCCACGGTAAAACATCAACTAAGTGTAAATTTGATTAATTTTGCAAGTGTATTGTGCAGTATAGAGATGCTGTGTTAAAGCACCTGCCACCTAGCAGTCTGTCCTGAGTTGTAACCATGGTGAGAACCTCCCTATGTTGATGCACTGTGTCTAGGGATTTCATTTGGCAAGGGACCTACAACCTACAGACCAAACATCAAGTACTGCATGGCAAGCGAGCTGAGTGGAAAGAATACTGTATAATTGCTCAAAAAAGAAAGCAGGGGGAAGAAAGCTGTATGAGTGTGCTAAGAAACAGTGTCATGGAATAACTAAAAAGGAAGGATGCAAGATATGGGCTCATTGGTGGAACTTCTTTGTTCCACTTAGGAGGCAAATGCGGCCAGAGAAGGCTAGATACTTGCCCAAGGTCACACAGCAGGACTAAGAGGTGTGGTGGCTGCTGGTTTGGGGTGCCTGTACAGTCTGCTGTGGCCCTGCTGGGTGTTGTATGTGAAGGGTGAGTAAAGAATCCATGCTTGAGGATAAGAAGAGAGAGCCTCCTGTGGGATCCAGCGTGTACCACTCAGCACTACTGCCAGAGAAGGGGAGCGTCTTTTGGTAGAAACACTAGGAGAAGCGGGGTTATTTGGGCATCGTGCTGACTCACATGGCTGTAGTCTGTGGCCCTTGTCATGGTCTGCCCTTGACTTGTCCTTGCTCCCCGTGGCTCCCTTTCCTCAACCCCACACCTATTTCCAGCCAGCAGTTCTCTGGACCATGGATGGCTGCGTAAGGAACCCAGCCACTCTTCTGAACCACTCAGGAGGGTGTGACATGCTGGCAGGCTGCCCTGGAGCCCCTCCCACCGAGCCACCTCTGTGGCCATTTCCACGTGGCCAACTACTTCCCTGTTGTTCTGGTGCTGAGATGACCTTGTTCTGGTACTCGGCTGACCTCAGGCTTCCTAAAAGACCTTGAGATTTGCCCCAGCTATATCTCAGGGAATAAAAAATCAGTTCACTTTGGGATTACACCAACCCTCTGGTTTCTCTCTCCCCCAAGGAGGTGGGATCACAATATTCAATATCACAATATTCAACACAGGTGCTTCCATTGTTCTACAACAGACAGATCTTCCTCCCCGCTGCAGAGAAATTTTCTGTTTATCTTACTTTCTCAAGAGAACCTCTTAGGACACAGCCTACATGATCTAAGCTATGGCTTATGGGAAAAAAGTCAAATCTTGCCCTTAGTGGAAGTACAGGGGGATGTATTCTTTTTTCTCTCTGAACAACATCTGGTGGTCAAGATCACAACTCTGAGTGCCTGCAGAGGGATTTTCTGCCCCGGCCTGTGACAGTCCTCCTCCCGAAGCGAGGCATGTCGTTGACTCAATTCCTGGAGAGACAGAGGGCAATGCCATTTATGGACAATGGAAACTCCACCCAGTTAACATTTTCTTTTTATGTTTTTTTTTTTTTTTTTTCCCGGCATGCAGTGCCAGCGCTGCCGCCGCAGCATCCTGCTTCGATCCAGTTTATATCTTCCAGAGCAGCATGCTGGTTATAGTAATGGGGGTGAGGATCTTTTTCACAGCTACAATTTTAGCTGGTTATTAGTTATTAAACCATTACTACATTCTGGGCTCTGGACTGATCACTCTACATGAATTACCCCAACTAGTCTTCCCACCCATCCTAGGAAGATTGCTGAATGTCTGACCAGACACCGTCTGGATGCAGCCCCGGTCCTCCACTCTCACGCTCATTAGTCCAATTATGCATTAGAAAAACAACAGCTTAAAATGGTTAGAAAATGTTCTGAAGGTCACACGTCTAGGAAGAGGTGAAATAGGAAGACTTGGCGCAGTACAGGAGGTGCTGGGAGCTGGACCTCCTGATGCCACCTGTGCAGGGATGAGAAGCTCAGCACCGTGGGGGGTGAGGGTGGGCTCCAGGGCTGCCCAGGAGACATCACTCAGCTCTCATCCCATCTGGGTGACCCCAACAGGTCACTCATCCCCCTGTATGGTGGCAATGCCCCTCTGTTTCTCTCTCCCTTGGTGAGGTTCTGGTAATTATATGAGGTAGCCTGAATGACTGCGCCTGGCCCATTCAGAGTTTTAAATGCCTGAGCATAGTGACAAACGTCTCATTCAGGACTCCTGTTGGAGTTGGACCTGCCGATGCCAAATCTTGTCTCCTGCACTTGCTGGCTGTGGGCCCCTGGGAGATGACCACTTTTCGTGCCTCCGTTTCCTCTCTTGGAACATGGAGATAAGACTGGCAGATCTTTCACAGGGTTATCCTGGAGATGGCGAGAACCTGTGCAAGCTGCCTGGAGCAGCACCACCCCGGAAACGCTCAGTGATGGCTCGGACACCCAGCGGGCGCTTCCACAAACCAGCCGCTGGGTTTGCACTTCTAGAACTAAAATGTCTCCACCAGGGGGCGCCCGTTCCTAGCGGGGCAAGGAGAGGGGCTAATGGAGGGGAAAGATGGAGAAGCAAGGACAGAATGAGAGGCGGAGACAGAGTCGGGGTAAAGAGAGGCACACAAAGGCGGAGACAACCAGGAACCGGAACCAGAAAGAGACAGAGAGACAAACCAAGTGGAGAGAGGAGACAGAGACACTAAGGACCCTTTGGAGCTCCCGAGGAAGCCGGCGGAGCTGTGCCGGAAGCACCGGGCTGTCGCTAGGGCTTCGTGCTCGGGCTTCAGGTCAAGGGCTCCTCCCTCACTCTCCTCACCCGCGCTCCACCGCGAGGCCTGCCGCCTCCTGTCTCCAGGCCGCCGCTTCCGGACCTGCAAGCCCATTTCGTGATCTGCCTGTGGGGCGTGGTACTCAGTGATCAGCCCGCTCCTTAAGATCAATTTTTACTCTAAGAGCCTAGGATCTTGGGGCAGGTTTTGTGAGGCAGCGGGTTAAGCCGCCACGTAAGATGCAGGCATCCGCATCAGAGCAGGGTTCAAATCCTGTCTCGTCTGCTTCTGATCCAGCTTCCTGCTAATGAGATCATGGGAGGAAGCAATGATGGCTCTAGTACTTGGGTTCCTGCCACCCACGTGGGAGACCCTGATGGAGTTCTGGGCTCCTGGCTTCAGCCTGCCCCAACCCTGCCTGTTGCTGGCATTTGAGTAGCAATCCAGTGGAGTGAAGACATCGCTCTCTCTCTCCATCTCCCTCTCTCTCTGTCGTTCTGCTTTTCAAGTAGATAAAAATAAATAAAATAAACATTAAAAACAATCAAGGATTTTTTTTTTATTTGAGAGGAAAAGAGAGTGAGACGAAGAACACCCTTCTGCTGATTCACTCACCAAATGCCTGCAACCAATGGGGCAGGGGCGGGGACCCTGAAGCTGGGAGCCAGGAACTCAACACCCGAGCCCCCCATGGATGGCCGGAACCCAATTACTCGAGCCGTGTTTGTCACTCCTGAGAGTTGTATTTAGCAGGAAGCCAGAATGTGAGGGGAGCCAGGACTTGAACCCAGGCCCTCCAGTGTGGACTGTGAGTGCCCAAGTACATTTTATCGACAGGACAAAATGCCCTCCCCAAGACTCTGCTTTCTGTCCTCCTGACAGAGTGGATGAGGTTTCCCACCTTCCAATTATTTCTGTTGCTAAGTTTTGATTGCTCATCTTTCCATATTTGTAACAACCTAAGGTTGGAAGGGTTGGTGGCAGGAACACAGATTCCTGAGTGAGAGAACTGACTCTGAAAAGTGGGTTTTCTCTCTTGCTGTGTAACCATGGGCAGGTGGCCGCCTTACCAACTGTTTTCCCACATCCCTCTGTCATTAGGATAAGAATACATGTAGCGTGGATGCATGGCTTAGCCTGACACCAAGTAGGCACTTGATATGTGGAAGCTGGTGACAGTGACAGCAATGATGACAGAAAGGCTTTCTTCTTACTTAACATACAGTTATGCTCAGATTTCCAAATAGTCACATCAGTATTATTGTGCTGGCTTCAGTATATCTGAACTCATCGATGCCTTTCTGCCACGCCTTGGCTGGGTTAGTCATCGTCCATCCTTTGTAGATACACGGTACAGTGCATGCATAAGACCTAAATCAACAATGCGCATTGTGCTGTAAGTCAGAGGACCAGCTTAAGAAAGCTACAAACAGCTGCTGAGCAGGGGACTTACCAGAGAGCAAGAGGACACCTGGGAGATTTTTAGGCAAGGAATGGAATGCAGCGGAAGCGTTGGGCCAGTCCACGACAGTAGTGTCCTCCAAGTCAGGAGAGAGGAAGCACTGGAGTAGGGAGCCACGGTGAAAAGAAAGACTCCTGTGCCCCTCGAGGGTGTCTGGGGGCAGCCACATTGTCACAGGAGCCAGTGAGCGTGGTGCCCCCTGCATCCTCCGAACCAGCCATCTCCCCTTCTTCCTAACCCTCAGACTCAGTGGTGTGGCCCATTCACCGTCCCACTGGCAGGAGGACTCTGAGCCTCCCAGAACCACAGCTTTCTTTGCATCTAGGCCCTGGCTGTCTCCTGTTCCTCTCCTGGATACACGCACTGTACTTCAAGCAAACTTCAGTGCTTGCTATTTCATTTTTTTTAAGATTTATTTATTATTTACTTGAAAGTCAGAGTTACACAGAGAGAAAAGGAGAGGCAGAGAGAAAAGGAGAGGCAGAGAGAGAGGTCTTCCATCCTCTGGCCCACTCCCCAGATGGTTGCAATGGCTAGAGCTGTGCCAATCTGAAGTCAGGATCCAGGAGCTTCTTCCTGGTCTCCCACATGGGTGCAGGGGCCCAAGGACTTGGGTCATCTTCCACTGCTTTCCCAGGCCACAGCAAAGAGCTGGCCCGGAAGAGGAGCAGCCAGAACTAGAACTGGTGTCCATATGGGATGCAGACGCTTCAGGCCAGGGCATTAACCTGCTGAGCCACAGGGCTGGACTCCAGTGCTTGCTATTTCTATGCATGCCTTGCACATTCCTGCCTCCATTCCTCTCCCAGCCCAGCTCCTTTGCCTGAAGTTCCCCCTCCCCTTATGACTGAGAAATAGCCCACTGTGCTCAAATTCCAGCAAAGTTGTCAGCTAACCTGTCCCATGTCCCCCAGACCAAAAGGACTTCTTTCTCCTAGTTATGCTTAAAATGACCCCCTTTATGTACCTTGTCCACTCTTGTGCTACCTTGAATCATAGCTGTCTGATGTCCACCACCATTGTGGGATTCTGCCCACTGCTGAGCCTGTCTATGCCAGTGATGCATCCTGGGACTGAGGAATAACTGCAGAGTGGATTCAGGGGCCCACTGGGCCCAAGGTGAGACAGATCAGAGCTCAACCTGTCGACCACCTGACCTCCATAACCCCTGCTCTGACTGTGGGGCCCTGTGACCTTGGAGGTCCAACGGAATTACTACCAGTTCCCAGTCAGTGGCTTGTAGTTGCAGAAAGCTCTGATTATTTCTTGTTTCCAACACACTGTCATCAGTCAAAGGCCATCGGTCTCTTTGGGGAAGGCAGGGAGAAGGATTAACAAGGTCAACGTTTAACTATGTATCTGCCAGGGTCCTTCCTGAAGGGCCTCTTCCCGGACCACCACGGCCATGCGCAGCGACAGCACCCGCCCTCATCCATCCCCAACACCCCCATTGCTGATGACAAGCACAGACCTCAAGGCTCTCTCGGGACGCCACGAAGTTGGGGAGGAAAGGAGTCATTCAAAGGGTTCTGGAGCGGGAGACTGCCAAGCCTGGGTTTACAGTGTCTGCCGGCCTCACTTGTAATTGCCTTCTGTTGTGTGCAGGCAACATCCTGAGACCCAGCTGTGCCTCAGGGTGGTTTTACAACAGAGCCAGTTGCTATGGATACTTCCGGAAGCTGAGGAGCTGGTCTGATGCTGAGGTAAGAAATGTGGCCACTCAGCTTCTCTGGACTAAGGGCCAGTCAGAGCCCCAGTCGCCTTTGAGTCACTCAGAATCAAGGCTCCTTCCTGGGCAGTGGGAGGGGAGCTGCCTGGCTGATGGACGGGAGAGAAGAGGTTGAGTGCTCGGTTTGTTCAATGCTGTGATTAAGAATGAAGCAGGTGCTGCATCCCGGAGCCCAGATGGGCTGCATGGACAGAAGGGTGAGTAGGAAATGCCTCTGGCCCTCAGTCAGCTCTTGGTCAGGAAAGAGAGATGTGGAAATGAAAGAAGACGAGGGATGTGCAGGAAGCATCACTGAATCGCTGTACGCGATTTACCGTAAGAGAGTGGGCTACAGGTGTGCTTGGGCAGGAAGACCCAGGGCTTCCTGTCAGAGTGATGCCATGAAAACCGTGGGCAGGTTTCAGTGCCGTCAGGACCCACGAATCTGTCGATTGCGTCTCACAGTCTTGGTCTGAGACACCCTAAGTTACTCCAGCAGATGTGGGGAGGCAGTGCTGCACGGCCCTGACCTGTGCCTGCTGGACTGAGTGACTGATGGGAGGGGAGGGCGGGGGACGATGGGAACACTGCAGCATGGTCAGGGCCCAGAACGGCCTCAGGATTCCTGTCCATAACCCAACAAGAAGAACAGGAAAAATACCATCTACCATGAGACAACTCCCAAGGGTTCAAAAGTAGTCTCTGGCCTTAAAAAACACACACACACAGGATAATGCAAGATGTTGGTGCTTAAACAGAAAATCTCAGTGCAGAATGAACATAAGTGCCTTTGTCAACATTGCCCAGAGAGTGACTAGCAGAGCAAATCCAGGGAAGGCTAGCCTAACACAATGCTTTTTCTAAGTCCTGGATAATTAGGTAATAGATAGATGATAGGTAGATAGATAGGTAGTTATTGATAGATACATAGATAGATGATAGATAGATATTGATCCATAGATAGATAAGCAAAGATGGAGTTTCTGTGGCTGTAATTGGGAAGCTGAGCCTCAGAGGGCTGGCGTGGCATGCCAGAGTCACACACACACACGAATGAGGGGTGAGACCAGGGCCCCAGGCGCTTCCTCAGGGCCCTAAATCTCTCGCTCTTGCCTTGAGCTGCTTCTCCCTTCGAGACCTGACACTGTGGCAGTTGTGTCTTCTCCCACAGTGACAGGAAGTCCCATATGGGGTTTGGATCCCAACTGCTGAAAGAGATGGGATCTGCCTGGGTCCGTTTGTCTTGGCACAGCAGGGCTGTAGGAAAGGGCTGTGCATTGAAACCTTGAGGTGTCATCATTAACGGGACCTCTGCTTGCGTGCAGCTCGAGTGCCAGTCCTATGGAAATGGAACCCATCTGGTGTCCATCCTGAACGCAAAGGAGGCCAGTGTCATAGCCAAGTACATACGTGGCTTTCAAAGAAACCAGCCCGTCTGGATTGGCCTGCGTGACCTGCAGAAGGTAACATCTGACCAAGTCCACTCTTGAGTACCCCTCAAGCGCACCCTTCTGAGAACTGGCTCTGCCCCCTCCCAGGGACACAGGTGTGGATCTTCAATGAAGCACCTCCGCCTGGCAAGGGAAAAGTCTCAAGGTTAGGGGCCCAGTCCTGGCCCACAGTGGAGGTTATGGTTTGAGTGACACCATTTTATAGATTTCCTGTCTAATCTAGTTCCTCCTGTTAGAACAAAAAATTGCCAACTTTCCAGAGAGTCTTCCAGAAAAAGCAGTTTGTATACAAGAGTGCTTCAAAGAGTTCATGGAAATAGAATTCAAAAATAAGTAAATTTTAATTCAAAAGAATTTTGGAATCCAGGATTGGTAGTTTTCCTAATATGCATTTTCTATGAATATTTTTTGAAGATTTCACATATGCATAGATCTCGAGTTTTTCGGCATGAAAAACAGACTTGTGTGTGTGTCTGTGTCTGTGTCTCTGTGTGTGTGTGTCTGTGTGTCTGTGTGTCTGTGTGTGTCTCTGTGTCTGTGTCTCTGTGTGTGTCTGTGTGTACCTGTAATGAGACTCAGATTACTCAAATCCCCAGTAGGTGTTTAGCTGAATGGAAACTTTCAGCTATCCCTTTTCTTACAGTCTGCTACTTTTTATGGTATCCTTAGTTTTCAGCACTGACTGCTCACTTGTTCTCCGTCAGCATCGTGCTGTAAGGAATGGTCCAGGAGGCCTTCGTTAGGAATGCCTGGTGCTGAGGTGTCTCTGTGAGGCCTGCAGTGTGCAGGTTCTTTGAGCAGCTCCTATAGTTTGTTCAAATGGACGCAGCAAATGCAAGAAGAGAGCTCCCATCCTTTTGGCTTCTTGGTAAAACTGCTGAAGACACCACACAGTCATACATCCTCTTTTATGAATATGTGTTTACCCTTTAGTATTTACTAGTGAATATCTTTGTGTGTTTTCTCCTCTTGAATATTATGTTGTAGAAAAGCTAGTAATTCATTGCCATAGTTGTTATATTTCATCCATGCATTTAGCTTTAAATGGCATTTATTTGCAGGTCAGGAAGTTTAGATTTTTATATATTCACATTGTCATCGATCACAACCCTGTCATTCAAAGACAAGATAAATATTTACGTCTATTTCTGTAGGATATTTATTGCAGTTTAATTATTTACATTCACGACTGTCTTCATCCATTGTTGCTATAGCAACAAACAATGGTGATTTATAAAGAAAACAGGGCTCACAGCTCTGGGAGCTGGGGAGTCCAGACTTGAGTGGTGGTATCAGGGAAGGGCCTAGGCCTGCGGCAACTCATGGCATAAAGTGGAAGGACAAGTGTGGGTGGACAGAGGGGAGGAGGCCAAACTGAAGCTATCTCAGTCCCCAAAGTGAGGTCTCCACCCCTTTGCAAGGTTCCGCCTCTGTGTCTCAACCACCTCCAACACTGCTGCGCTGAGGAATGAGTTTTGCAACATATGAATTGTTGGAGACCCATTCAGACCATAGTAACGACTGAGGAACATAAGTGGCAAGCAAATATTCCCAAAATTGTGCCTTATCTCTAATAATCGAAGGCATGAAGTTAAAACAATAATATAATTTGCTTATTATATTATCAAGCTTTGTCTTAGTGAGTTGCATTTTTAAGGGCATAGAGAAGTTGTTCTTGTGCCATGTTGGTATGGCTGTATGTTCCTGCAAGTGAATGAACTGCTTTTGGTAAAGCCTTTTGGCTGTGTGTTATCAATAACTTCATCTAGGCATTCCCTTTGACCCATCAATTCTAACTCTGGGAATCTGGCATAAGAAAACAGTTTTAGATACCAAAACAACTTTATTAACACAATTTTTAATAAAGGGATTCTTCAGAATAATCATAAATTAGAAACAATATACCTATCAGTCAACAGAAGAATATTAAGGTGAATTACGGTACAGTCTTAACATTTTTTTTTTAAACTTTTATTTAATGCATATAATTTTCCAAAGTACGACTTATGGATTACAATGGCTTCCCCCCCATACCGTCCCTCCCACCCACAACCCTCCCCTTTCCCACTCCCTCTCCCCTTCCATTCACATCATGATTCATTTTCGATTATCTTAATATACAGAAGATCAGCTTAGTATACATTAAGTATGGATTTCAACAGTTTGCTCCCACACAGAAACATAAAGTGAAAAATAATAGATGATTTTTTTAAATGATGATGAAATCAGAGCAGACCTATTGTCATGTTTAATCCCAGTGAGAGTCAAGTTGGGAATTGATAATTTCTTTTTTTTCTTTTCTTTTTTTTTTTTTTTTTTACAGAGGATCAGTTTAGTATGCATTAAGTAAGGATTTCAACAGTTTGCACCCCCATAGAAACACAAAGTGAAATATATTGTTTGAGTACTTGTTATAGCATTAAATCTCAATGTACAGCACATTAAGGATAGAGATCCTACATGAGGAGTAAGTGCACAGTGACTCCTGTTGTTGACTTTACCAATTGACACTCCTGTCTATGGCATCAGTAATCTCCCTATGCTCCAGTCATGAGTTTCCAAGGCTATGGAAGCCCTCTGAGTTCTCCGACTCTTATCTTGTTTAGACAAGGTCATAGTCAAAGTGGAGGTTCTCTCCTCCCTTCAGAGAAAGGTACCTCCTTCTTCGACGACCTGTTCTTTCCACTGGGATCTCACTCGCAGAGATCTTTTGCCAGAGTGTCTTGGCTTTCCATGCCTGAAATACTCTCATGAGCTTTTCAGCCAGCTCCGAATGCCTTTAGGGCTGATTCTGAGGCCAGAGTGCTATTTAGGACATCTGCCATTCTATGAGTCTGCTGAGTATCTCACTTCCCATGTTGGATCACTCTCCCCTTTATTTACTCCATCGGTTAGCGTTAGCAGGTACTAGACTTGTCTATGTGTTCCCTTTGACTCCCAGTCCCTTCACCATGACCAACTGTGAACTGAAACTGATCACCTGGAACAGTGAGATGGCATTGGTACATGCCACCTCGATGGGATTGAATTGGAATCCCCTGGTATGCTTCCAACTCCACCACTTGGGGCAAGTCAGCCTGAGCATGTCCCAAATTATACATCTCTTCCCTCTCCCATTCCCACCACCATGTTCAACAGGGATCACATTTCAGTTAATTTTCAACACTTAAGAATAACTGTGCATCAATTACAGATCTAAACCAGTCATATTAAGTAGAACAGATAAAAAAAACTACTAAGAGGGATAATGTATTAAGTTGTTCATTAACAGTCAGGGCTATGCTGATCAAGCCACCATTTCCCATAGTGTCCACCTCACTCCAACAGGTTTCCCTCTTGGTGTTCAGTCAGTCGTCACCGATCAGGGAGAACATATGGTATTTGTCCCTTTGGGACTGGCTTATTTCACTCAGCATGATGTGTTCCAGATTCCTCCATTTTGTTGCAAATGACTGGATTTCGTTGTTTCTTACTGCGGTATAGTATTCTAAAGAGTACATATCCCATAATTTCTTTATCCAGTCTATCGTTGATGGGCATTTAGGTCGGTTCCAGGTCTTAGCTATTGTGAATTGAGCTGCAATAAACATTAGGGTGCAGACCGCTTTTTTGTTTGCCAATTTAAATTCCTTTGGGTAAATTCCAAGGAGTGGGATGGCTGGGTCGAACGGTAGGGTTATCTTCAGGTTTCTGAGGAATCTCCAGACTGATTTCCATAGTGGCTTGACCAGTTTGCATTCCCACCAACAGTGGGTTAGTGTCCCTTTTTCCCCACATCCTCGCCAGCATCTGTTGTTGGTAGATTTCTGCATGTGAGCCATTCTAACCGGGGTGAGGTGAAACCTCATTGTGGTTTTGATTTGCATTTCCCTGATTGCTAATGACCTTGAACATTTTTTCATGTGCCTGTTGGCCATTTGGATTTCCTCTTTTGAAAAATGTCTATTGAGGTCCTTGGCCCATCTCTTAAGTGGGTTGTTGGTTTTCTTTTTGTGGAGTTTCTTGATCTCTTTGTAGATTCTGGTTATTAACCCTTTATCTGTTGCATAGTTTGCAAAAATTTTTTCCCATTCTGTCGGTTGTCTCTTCACTCTCCTGACTGTTTCTTTTGCAGTACAGAAACTTCTCAATTTGATGCAATCCCAATAGTTGATTTTGGCTTTGACTGCCTGTGCCTCCCGGGTCTTTTCCAGAAATTCTTTGCCTGTGCCAATATCTTGAAGGGTTTCTCCAATGTTCTCTAGTAACTTGATGGTGTCAGGTCGTAGATTTAGGTCTTTAATCCATGTGGAGTGGATTTTTGTGTAAGGTGTAAGGTAGGGGTCTTGCTTCATGCTTCTGCACGTGGAAATCCAATTTTCCCAGCACCATTTATTGAATAGACTGTCCTTGCTCCAGGAATTAGTTTTAGATCCTTGATCAAATATAAGTTGGCTGTAGATGTTTGGGTTGATTTCTGGTGTTTCAATTCTGTTCCATTGGTCTATCCATCTGTTTCTGTACCAGTACCATGCTGTTTTAATTACAACTGCCCTGTAGTATGTCCTGAAATCTGGTATTGTGATGCCTCCAGCTTTGTTTTTGTTGTACAAGATTGCTTTAGCTATTCGAGGTCTCTTGTGCCTCCATATAAATTTCAGCACCATTTTTTCCAGATCTGAGAAGAAGGTCTTCGGTATCTTGATTGGTATTGCATTGAATCTGTAAATTGCTTTTGGGAGAATGGACATTTTGATGATGTTGATTCTTCCAATCCATGAGCATGGAAGATTTTTCCATTTCTTGGTATCCTCTTCTATTTCTTTCTTTAAGGTTTTGTAATTTTCATCGTAGAGATCTTTAACGTCTTTGGTTAAGTTTATTCCAAGGTATTTGATTGTTTTTGTAGCTATTGTGAATGGGATTGATCTTAGAAGTTCTTCCTCAGCCATGGCATTGTCTGTGTATACAAAGGCTGTTGATTTTTGTGCATTGATTTTATACCCTGCTACTTTGCCAAACTCTTCTATGAGTTCCAATAGTCTCTTAGTAGAGTTCTTTGGGTCCCCTAAATACAGAATCATATCATCTGCAAAGAGGGATAGTTTGAGTTCTTCCTTCCCAATTTGTATCCCTTTAATTACTTTTTCTTGTCTAATAGCTCTGGCTAGAACTTCCAGAACTATATTGAATAGCAGTGGTGAGAGTGGGCATCCCTGTCTGGTTCCAGATTTCAGTGGAAATGCTTCCAACTTTTCCCCATTCAATAGGATGTTGGCTGTGGGTTTTTCATAGATTGCTTTGATTGTATTGAGGAATGTTCCTTCCAAACCCAGTTTGCTTAGAGTTTTCATCATGAACGAGTGTTGTATTTTATCAAATGCTTTCTCGGCATCTATTGAGATAATCATATGGTTTTTCTTCTGCAGTCTGTTAATGTGGTGTATCACATTGATTGTCTTGCGCACATTAAACCATCCCTGCATACCAGGGATAAATCCCACTTGGTCTGGGTGGATGATCTTTCTGATGTGTTGTTGCATTCTATTGGCGAGAATTTTATTGAGGATTTTTGCATCTATGTTCATCAGGGATATTGGTCTGTAATTCTCTTTCAGTGCTGCATCTTTCTCTGGCTTAGGAATTAAGGTGATGCTGGCTTCATAGAAAGAATTTGGGAGGACTCCCTCTTCTTCGATTGTTCTGAATAGTTTGAGAAGAATTGGAGTTAGTTCTTCTTTAAACGTCTGGTAGAATTCAGCAGTGAATCCATCTGGTCCTGGGCTTTTCTTTGTTGGGAGGGCCTTTATTACTGTTTCAATTTCTGTCTCAGTTATGGGTCTGTTTAGGTTTTCGATGTCTTCCTGGTTCAATTTAGGCAGGTTGCACGTGTCCAGGAATCTATCCATTTCTGATAGGTTTCCCTGTTTGCTGGCATACAAGTCCTTGTAGTAATTTCTGATGATTCTTTTTATTTCTGTGGTGTCTGTTGTTACATTTCCTTTTTCATCTCTGATTTTATTGATTTGGGTCTTTTCTCTTCTTTTTTTAGTTAGTTGGGCCAATGGGGTGTCAATTTTGTTTATTTTTTCAAAAAACCAGCTCTTCGTTTGGCTGATTTTTTGTAATGTTTTTCTTGATTCAATCCTGTTGATTTCTTCTCTGATTTTAATGATTTCTCTTCTCCTACTAGATTTGGGTCTGATTTGCTGTAGGTTTTCTAGATCCTTGAGGTGAATTGAAAGCTCATCTATTTGGTGTCTTTCCAATTTCTTGATGTAGGCACCTATTGATATAAACTTTCCTCTTAACACTGCTTTTGCTGTGTCCCATAAGTTTTGGTATGTTGTGCTGTTATCCTCATTTACTTCCAGAAAGTTTTTGATTTCTCTTTTGATTTCTTCTATGACCCATTGTTCATTCAGGAGCATGTTGTTCAATCTCCATGTGTTTGCGTATGCTCTAGGGATTCCTGAGTTACTAATTTCCAACTTCATTCCTTTATGGTCTGAGAAGCTGCATGGTATGATTCTAATTCTTTTGAATTTGCTCAGACTTGCTTTATGGCCTAGTATGTGGTCAATCCTAGAGAAGCTTCCATGTACTGCTGAGAAGAATGTAAAATCTTTAGCTGTAGGATTGAAAGTTCTGTATATATCTGTTAGATCCATTTGGGCTATGGTGTCGTTTAAATCTACTGTATCCTTGTTGATCTTCTGACCGGATGATCTGTCTATTTCTGAGAGTGGAGTATTGAAGTCCCCCAGTACTACTGTATTGGGGTCTAAGTCTCCCTTTAAGTCTGTTAATAAATCTTTTAGATAAACTGGTGCCCTGTAGTTAGGTGCATATACATTGATAATTGTTATATCTTCCTGTTGAATTGATCCCTTAATCATGATATAGTGTCCCTCTTTGTCTCTCTTAACAGTTTTTGTGGTAAAGTTTATGTTGTCCGATATTAAGATGGCTACGCCCGCTCTTTTTTCATTTCTGTTGGCATGGTATATCTTTTTCCAGCCTTTCACTTTCAGTCTGTATGGATCTTTGTTGGAAAGATGTGTTTCTTGTAAGCAGCATATAGATGGGTTTTGTTCCTTAACCCAATCAGCCAATTGGTGTCTTTTAACTGGACAGTTCAGGCCATTCACGTTCAAAGTGACTAATGATAAGTGGTAACTTTGCCCTGCCATTTGCCAAAGATAAGTTCTAATATATGCTTTGAATTCCCTGTGATCTTTTGCTGTGAGGTTTCCTTCCTTGGTTTCCTTCCTTTACCTTCTTTCATATTGATGACCGTGTTTCTGTGTTTCTGTGTGTAACACATCTTTAAGCATCTTTTGCAGGGCTGGACGAGTGGCAACAAATTCTTTCAATTTCTGTTTGCAATGAAAAGTCTTTATTTCACCTTCATTCACAAATGATAGCTTTGCAGGATATAATATTCTGGGCTGGCAGTTGTTCTCTCTTAGTACCTGGGCTATATCTCGCCATTCCCTCCTAGCTTTTAGAGTTTCTGATGAGAAGTCAGCTGTGAGTCTGATTGGAGATCCTCTGAGAGTAATCTGACGTTTCTCTCTTGCACATTTTAGGATCTTTTCTTTATGTTTCACTGTGGAGAGTTTAATTACAACGTGTCGTGGTGAGGATCTCTTTTGGTCGTGTTTATTAGGGGTTCTGTGGGCTTCCTGTACTAGGATTTCTCTGTCCTTCTCCAAACCTGGGAAATTTTCTGCTAATATCTCACTAAAAAGGCCTTCTAATCCTTTCTCCCTCTCCATGCCTTCAGGAACTCCTAGAACCCGAATGTTGGGTTTTTTAATAGTATCCTGAAGATTCCCGACAATATGTTTCAGATTTCTAATTTCCTCTTCTTTTCTTTGGTCTGACTGTATCCTTTCCTGTTCTCTGTCTTCTAAGTCCGATATTCTCTCTTCTGCTTCACCCATTCTGTTTGTAAGGCTCTCTATTGTGTTTTTCATTTGATCTATTGAATTCTTCACTTCAGTCACTATCACAGTTTCCTGTTGTACTAGTTGTTTCGTTTCATTTTGATTCCTCCTTAATATTTCATTTTCACGAGAGAGATTTTCTATCTTGTCCATTAAGGATTTGTGTAGTTCCAGAATTTGTTTTTGAGAACTTCTTAATGTTCTTATCAATTTTTTGAGATCTGCTTCTTGCATTTCTTCTATGTCATCATCTTCATAATCTTGAATTGGGGTGTCTTTTTCATTTGAGGGCGTCATGGTGACTTCCTTGTTTTTATTACCTCGGTTTTTGCGTTTGTTATTTGGCATATTGGAGATATTTGGTTTCTTCACTGTGGTGCTTTTTCTTGTTATACTATGACTCTAGATTAAGTGGACTATCTGTTTTTGATGGAGCCTTAGGGCTTGAGATGGGTGTGGCCTGAGAGCTCTGTTTGGTGTGCCAAAGGTGACACTCCCAGGTTAGGCGTGGTAAATCTCTCTCTCTCTCTTCCTTTTTTTTTTTTTTTTTATTCAAAAGGGAAGTAATTCCGCACAGCTGAATGAAGTTGGAGGTAGTTAGCAGGCAAATGATATACCCACAGGAGCCAGAGATCGGAAGCTCTTTCCCAAGATCCCCACAGGGAATCTGTTCGGCCCTCAGAGTGGGCTCAAATTCTCCTTCAGCCTCCCACTGGGTTGCCAAAGTTACGGAATTGTAGCGTCTCTGGAGAGTGCTCACGTGAATTCCGTGAGTTCTCTCCCCCACCGTCTCTTTTTTCACAGTCTCAGTTCAGTAGCACCACAAATTTACTAGCTCCTAATCGCCTGTTAATTCGCCCCGCCCAGAGTCAGGTTTTTCTGCTAGGCTCAGGGCCGGTGCAGACCTGAGGTCGCTCTGCTTATGACGTATGTCCAAGATGGCGCCTGCTCTTTGTCTTGCTCGCCCTTGAGAGGTGAGCGGAGAGAGAGAAACCCGTGTCCGTACTAGTCACCCTTTTTTTTTTCTCTCTCTCTCTCTCTCTTCCAGTTAGCCTTGTGAACTTCCCCCCCCCCCGGGGGGTCGTTCCCTCTAGTCTCCTCTCTCCGCTTGCCTGCCGGTGTCTCGGGCTATTGAGGTTCGGCTCACCTCGCGTTCCAGCGCTGGTGTGTTGAGTCTGCCGCTGATGTCCCAAACTGTGGGCTCCCACGCTGTCCACGCAGGTCCGCTGTGAGTCACGCGTTCCGGAAGAGTTTCTTCTGCTGTTTCCTCCCCTACTCTTCCTTGAACCTGCAGTATCTCCACTTTTATTAAACTATCTCTCCCCAGACTATCAGTGTGCTCCCTTCCTATTCCGCCATCTTGCCGGGAGTCCAGTCTTAACATTTAAAAACATATTTAGGAAGCAAGTTACAACATTGAATGTATGTTTTTAAAGGCCACAACATTTCTTAATACTTAAAAATGTAGTGATGCATAAAAATTTCTACTCCAGTAGCAAACTGCTAAAATATCACTAATGTTTTCCTGTTAGTGGTTGCATGGAGTGACTTTCTGTTTTCCCTCCTGTGCATTTCTGGGCTTTCCCAAGGTTTGAAATGCACACTGTTGCCTTCAAGGGCCCTGAGGAGAGCATCCTGGCTATGAGCAGGGGGGCAGGCCCATGGCACATCTCCCCATCTCCTCCATTGCAGAACCAGGAGTGGCAGTGGATTGATGGGACCACCTACGTGAACGGATCCTGGGCTGGCCATCCCCAGGGTGGGAACAAGCACTGCGCTGAGGTGAACCACAGAAACAGTAAGTGCCCAGGCACTGCCCCTGTCGCCTTCCCAAGTCACAGCTCTTTCCCTGGTCCCAGTAACAGCAAAATGGATGTCCGTGCCTTCCTTCCTGCCTGCCTACTGTCAACCAGCAGCTCTTTCCTTCCACAGGACAATGGCCTTGCCAAGGACTTTGCCTACCTTCGATTTTTGCCATATCGATGCTCTAGCTGAACAATTGTTGACTCCACATTTCCCCTCAGTCCGCTCACTGCTTTCTTTCTTTTATTTATTTATTATTTTTTTGACAGGCAGAGTGGACAGTGAGAGAGAGACAGAGAGAAAGGTCTTCCTTTTTTGCCATTGTTTCACCCTCCAATGGCCGCTGCAGCTGGTGCACCGTGCTGATCCAAAGGCAGAAGCCAGGTGCTTCTCCTGGTCTCCCATGGGGTGCAGGGCCCAAGCACTTGGGCCATCCTCCACTGCACTCCCTGGCCACAGCAGAGAGCTGGCCTGGAAGAGGGGCAACCGGGACAGAATCCGGCACCCCAACCGGGACTAGAACCCGGTGTGCCGGCGCCGCTAGGTGGAGGATTAGCCTAGTGAGCCGCAGAGCCAGCCACTGCTTTCTTGAATACATCTGTTTTAGAATCATGGAGGAGTGGCAGCCCCGTAGTGAGAGACCCAGACCATGGGGAGTAAATCTGTATAGTGAAATCAGATTATTCCTTCATGATTTCTTTAAAACTGAGGTTCCTCAGGGGCTCTGGAAATGCAATCTTGGTCTGGTTCCTCCTCTTGTTACCCCGAGTTTTCCCCCAGAATGTGGTGACCAGAACCTCAGCTGCAGGCTGCGTATGGTCATTTGAGCCCCCTCCTTTCCCTGGCCCTCTTTCAGGCCAGTTAGTGTTCAACCTGGGTACCAATGACATTCCAAGCTGGATAATTCTTTGTGAGGAGTTGCTCTGTACATTGTAGAAGGTTTAGCAACATCCTTGGTTTCCACTGTAGATACCAGTGCTCCCCACCCTGGCTTGTGACAATCAGATATTTCTCCAGACTTTGTCAAATGTCCTAGGAAGTGAGGGGAGGAGGGAGAATCACCCTCCCCAACAACCACAGCTAAGTGATGTAGAAGATTTCACTGTAAAACAAGACCATGGAAGGATACTGGTCCCAAAGTTCACACATTTGAGAACCTCCCAGTGGGTCGTGGTGGCCGTCATAGTGACACTTGCACTCCCTTCCTGACCAAGAAGAGGGCTGGGACTGCCAGGTCTGGGGACTCAGGGACTGGAGTGAGATCTGCTGCACCCAGCAGGACACAAACAGGGCTTTCTGTTGTTTGAGGGTTAGAGCTCATAAGAACAACAAAGGAGAGGGAGCCAAGTTTTTAACAGCAAAAAGCAACAGCAGACACAAGGAGGCAGCTTCTGAGGAGGAGTCTCTGGGATAAGAAGAAGCTGGAGAAGTGTGGCAGACATTTGGCACAGTGATTAAGATGCTGCTTGGGCTGCCCGTATCCCTTACCGGAGCACTTGGGTTCAGATCCCTGCTCCACTTCTGATTGCAGCTTCCTGCTAATGCATACCTGGGGAGGCAGGAGGTGACAGCTCATGTAGTTGGATCCCTGCTACCCTTCTGGGAGACCCAGATAGAATTCCCAGCTCCTGGCTTTGGCCTGGCCGCATTCCAGCTGTTGTAGGTGTTTGGGGGAATGAATCAGCAGATGGAAGATCTCTGTCTCTGTCTCTCTGTCTCAGTGTCTTTGAATTTCAAATAAAATGAAAATAAATGAATACTTTAAAAAAAATTGGAGAAAGTGATTTCACAGGTGCAAATGTCATTTTGAAAGGCCCAAGTCAGCAAAAAATGGAAGGAGCACCGTCAGGACCCACAGGAAGGAAGTGTGAACACTTAGTCCAGACTCAGACTGGGACACCCTAGGAAATAGTGAGAAAGTCACCACTAGAGTTACCCAAGCAAAAGGTCTACATTGTCCCTTTTTTTATTAAACATTTTATTTATTTATTTGAAAATCAGAGTTACACAGAGAGAGGAGAGGTCTTCCATCCGCTGGTTCAGTCCCAGATTGGCCACAACAGCCAGAATGAGCAGATCCAAAGCCAGGAGTAGGGAGCTTCTTTCATGTTCCCCACACAGGTTCAGGGGCCCAAGGACTTGGGCCATCTTCTACTGCTTTCCCAGGCCACAGCAGAGAGCTGGATCGGAAGTGGAGCAGCTGGGACTCGAACTGGTGCCCATATGGGATGCTGGCACTGCAGGCGGCAACTTTACCTGCTATGCCACAGTGCCAGCCCCTGTCCTTTTAATTGTAGTTGAAACACTAGGCATGCTAGAAGAGAGCCACGATGGCACACGAGGGCCAACTGAGGAACTGATTTAAGATCCAAAACCCAGGCGTTCAGTTCAGACCCTGCATCTCTGGGGCTGGCAGCCAGACCAGCTTTGGGGAAGCAGGAGATCGGACGCCTCTCAAGCCCTTCCCACTGGATAAAGTCCCCCTTGGCCTGCATCCGTGATGATGTCAGTGAGGGCAGTAGTGAAGTAACCCGCGTCGGGTGCAGGAGAATCATGTGCTCTTGGGAACACCGCCTCTCTTGGATTCCCTTCCTTGCCTGCGGTCGATCACACAGCTTGCAGCCATCAGAGTGCCTGTGCAGGCTGTCGAGTCAGAAAAGCTAAGGAATGAAGCAAGGATTCGAGAAAAGCTGGTGGAATATGAACCTGGAAGGAAAATTCCCCTCGACCCCATCGATGTCATTTTATATTTGTAGAATGGATTTCGCCTCAGGAGATTTTCTTTAAAATTCAAAAAGGCATAATATTAATGCCTTACACAGCCACCCAGGCACTCTTCCTCTGTGAAGAGTTTTTTTTTTTTTTTTCCTGTCTATTTAGAAGGAACTCCAGAGTGTCTTACACCCTGTGCCCTCCTCTCACCCTTTCTGCTCTGCCCTGCACCACAACGTGACTGTCAGTGGCTGGGAAATTGCAGCTCCCAGTGCTTCGTGGCTTCTCTCCTGTTCACTGGGAGGCATTTCATAGGGCAGTGTAGCAGAGATTTCACACTCAGTCTAGTTTGTGGTCAGGACCCAGGTTCTGCCTTCTGAACACCCAGGGTAGAATTGCAGCACCGCACTTAACTGAGCTGTGCGATCCTGGGCAGACCTCTTATTCTCTGCACCTGCGCTGCCTCCCCATGAAGAGGGGGCAATAAGAGTAGGCATCAGGGGTGGGCTAGGCCCATGGCTCCCTGCTTTGGAGTGGAGAGGATGCTCTCAGAGCCAGTGTCATTGCCCTGCGCCCTCTGGTGCGGAAGAAGAGGAGGAGAATGCAAACAGATACCTTAGCAGGGAGTGCCTGCAGGTGAGCTGCTTGTGCTGCCAGCAGCTGTCTGTCCCACTCACACATAGGCTCAGCGGGTGCCAATCTCAAGCAGTCCCATGGCCGATGTGTTCCCAGACCAGCTCTCTCGTCTGTTGCAGCAGGTGCTGGCCAGTGGCCTTGCACCACGTTCTCATTGCCCCATGCTGTGACAGTGCACAGAAAGTGTGCAGACCTCCTTTCTTTCTTGCTTGCTTTCTTTCTTGCTTTCTTTCTTTTTAAGATTTTATTTATTTATTTGAGAGGTAGAGTTACAGACTGTGAGAGAGAGACACAGAAAGATCTTCCTTCTTCTGGTTTACTCCCCAAAGCCAGGAGCTTCTTCCGGGTCTCCCATGCGGGTTCAGGGGCCCAAGCACTTGGGCCATCTTCTACTGCTTTCCCAGTCCATAGCAGAGAGATAGATTAGAAGAGGAGCAGCTGGGTCTCGAACCGGCGTCTGTATGGGATGCCGGTGCCACAAGTCGGGGATTAACATACTGTGCCACAGCGCCGGCCCCCTGCAGCCCTCATTTCAGTTTTACTCTCTGACCCCAGTGTGAGGTCTCAGGTGCACAGGCAGGGGCAGGCCCAGTCCTCTGCAACCTCCTGAGAACTAGGAATGGGAAGGGCGCCCCACCCTCCACCATGTACGCAACACACTGACAGGACCTGGCCAGCAGGTCCAAGCCTGAGCAGAAACCTCCCTGGGAAACACCACTGTGCTGCAGACAGGATGACGAGCCATCAGCCCAGGACGAGTGTAGTTTCTGGGAGGGATCCGCTAGGACTGTCACTGGACACGTCCGTCGCTCTGTAGGCTGCCAGCTTCCCACCTGGTCCTTCTAGGCACACGTGCAATGGTGTGATGCGCCTGGCTTCAGAAGCTTGCCGTTCTTTGAGCTTTCAACCACGGCTGCTTGGGATCTCAGCGGTTGACCTTACCACTCTCACCACGGCCCTGGTTCACACCCAAGAGCCCTTGGTTCTCGCTGGGTCCAGGACAAGCCCTGCCGCCCCTCAGAAGCTTCAGTGGGGCTTCTGCAATCGAGTGGGACACACAAATTATCCTGCTTTCTCTCAGTGAGCTTTGCATCTATGCCAGGGTTCTCCAGAGACAGACAAAATCAAGTGGAAGGAAAGAGAGTGGGAGAAACATGAGGCGCTGGCTCACGCGGACATGGGGACTGGCAAGTCAGATTCGCAAGGCAGGCCAGCAGGCTGGAAATTTCCAGAAAGAGTTAATGTTTCAGTCTTAAATCCAGACACTGTAGGGGCAGAATTGCTGCCTCTTGGGAAAACAGTCAGACACAGCTCACTCACATTATAAAGGATAATCTGCTTTACTCAAAGTCTACCGATGTAAATAAATATCAATCATATGTTAAGCAAGCAAACAAAAACCTTCAAGGGAAGGCACTGGGCCCAGCAGTTAAGATTCTGATGGAGATGTCTGCATCCCAAATTACAGTGCTTGGGTTTAAGTCCTGCTCCACTCCTGATTCCAACTTTCTGCTAATGCACACCCTGGGAGACAGTGTGTTATGGCTGAGGTATTTGGGTCCCTGCAACCCACGTGGGAGACCAGGATTGGATTCTTGGCTCCTGGCTGCAGGCTAGCCCAGTCCCAGCTGTTGTGAGCATCTGAGTAATGAACCAAGAGTGGAGAGCCCTTTCTCTTTCTGTCTGTCCCTGTCTCTCTAGGTGTATGTGTGCCTCTCAAATATGTGTGTGTGCGTGTGTGTGTGTATGTATGTATACACAGAATCATCTAAATTGGTTTTTGTCCAAACAGCTGGACACCGTCTCCTAACCAGATTGACAGGTTAAAAAAGTAACCATGAAAGCTCAATACAGAACTGGATGTATTTCAATCTCTGTTTTCTTACAGATTTTTTAACTTGGAGCAGCAATGAATGCAGCCTGCGCCAACACTTCCTGTGCAAGTACCAACCTTAGAGCAAGAATCAAGATTCTGCCAACCCTGGCACAGGCCCATCTCCTCTTCCTTCTCTGCCACGCTGGCTAAACTGCTGTATCTCTGAGAGTAAACCTTGCAACTAAATGGAGGAGGCCTCTGCTGCACTGACTTCCTTGGGCATAGAGACAGCACTGGGACAGCAGTGGCTTCTATCTCTAAAGGTCCACGCCACGAGCCCTTTCCCTCCTACTCTTTTTTCTCCTCCCTTCTCTCTGGCTGCCTCAAGTGATCCAGGAGTGTGTGTCCCCAGCTGGTGACCCCAACTGGGTCTTTGGCCACAGGGATTGAAAATTTGAAGATAGAAGGAGGGAGGGAATCTGGTCCTCTGGTTCTGAACCTCCTGCCCTCTCATTTGCCACGTCCTCCCCTTAGTCATCTGCTTATTTTCTCTTTTCCCGTGGGCACACTCACCAGGAAAGTCCCTGGGAGGCTGATACAGGCCATACGTTCTTTCAATAAACAGCTGTATAGATGGGAGGTTGCTGAGTTCCAGTCCAGTAGTGATGGGAGTGGAGAGGTGAAATAAGATTTACAAACGCCCAAGTGTTTCTTCATCTCCTTCTTCCTGGCCCCTGCCCCCTGCCCCCAGCTCCCCAGCAACAGCCTTGGTTTGAGGAGAGACGAGATGGAGGCCAGAGGCCTGCCAACCTTGGAGCAGGGCTGAGTGAGGGGCAGTTATTCGGCAATGAGGCCGAGGTGACAGTCACAGCCAGGCCAGTGCAGTGGGTGTTGTTTTGGCCTGAGGGGTCATCTCTCCCCTGCCATGAACGACCTGTGCGGTCTTGCTCCCTTCCCTTTGCCTGTGAGGTTTGGGGTTTCTTAAGGGGGTGGTTGTTCCGGCAGTCGGAGGTCATTTTGCTCTCAGGCATGTGATTGCTTAGGTCATGAATCTCCATGGCAACTTAAGGAGAAACCATGTGGACTCGATGGTTCCAGAAAGTGTGCCTCTGGCATGGCCGTGTTCACACTGCACAGCACCAGGCCGAGAGGCCTGTGGCTTGGCTGCACTGTTCAGACCACGTAGGTGGCTGCTTGCTTCCTCCGCCTTGCTCAGCCAGCCAGGACTCACTGTCTTCCACCGTAATCTGAGAGCAGTGCCCTGTCACCACATCACGCTAGGAGCAGCTGGTGAGTGGTGGCTGAGAGAAGGGCACGACCGAGAAAGAAGGGATGGGATGGATGGGGCATGGGCCCCAACCACTCTCCCCCCATGACTCCCTGTTCCTCTTTCTCCCACACCCTTGTCAAAGAGGAAAACATCAGACCAACATGTTGCTCCTCCCAAGCATTAAAAGACTTTACCAATCCAGAAGATAGATGTCTTACTGTGAGATTTCAGACCAGATGAGAGGCAGGGGAAAGGATCATTCTTTCAAAGTGTTTAATTAGCTCCAGTGAGACGGCAGGCAGCTGTCAGCTCTTAAGAGGGTTGGGCAAGCCCCTGTCACGGAGATTAATAGAAGGGCCAGATTCCACAGAGACAGTGGCACATGGGAAGACTGGGTGACAGGACCCGTGGGGAGACCTGCTGGAGAAAGTGCCGATTCTGCACTAGAACTAAACGAACACGAGGGAATCCCAGACGAGACTAGCCCCCAAACGTGGAAGCGCTCCCTTTTCTCTGACTGTGTACACGTGACAGATAAAAGACACCTTGGACCACCTTCATTTGCTAACTCATTTACACTTTCAAGGAGAAAAATACCTCCTGCTAGCAGAGATGAACAAAATAAACAGCCCAAAGTGCCAGAGAGCAGATATACTCTAAAACAGTAAAATCTAGCAACCGTCCAATCAACATATTTGAAAAACATATTAAAATAAGCCGGCGCCGTGGCTCAATAGGCTAATCCTCCACCTTGCGGCGCCGGCACACCGGGTTCTAGTCCCGGTTGGGGCGCCGGATTCTGTCCCGGTCGCCCCTCTTCCAGGCCAGCTCTCTGCTATGGCCAGGGAGTGCAGTGGAGGATGGCCCAGGTGCTTGGGCCCTGCACCCCATGGGAGACCAGGAAAAGCACCTGGCTCCTGGCTCCTGCCAGGATCAGCGCGGTGCGCCGGCTGCAGCGGCGGCCATTGGAGGGTGAACCAACGGCAAAGGAAGACCTTTCTCTCTCTGTCTCTCTCTCACTGTCCACTCTGCCTGTCAAAAAAAAAAAAAAAAAAAAAAAAAAACATATTAAAATAGTCCCAGAGGAGAAGCACCATGCCTTAAGACAATCTTGGTGATGAGATAGAAATAAAGTGCCCTGCCTGAAGTTTCTGAAATGCCAGTAACGTGCAGGTACATGCACACAGTAGGAGCTGCACGACATAGCCAAACATGGACAAGCAGTTACTCAACGGAAGACCACGACCGTGTGATGGTTTTCACTTATTCATCTTAAATCTTTTTTTTTAAAGATCATTTATTTATTTATTTGACAGGTAGAGTTACAGACAGTGAGAGGGAGAGACAGAAAGAAAAGTCTTCCTTCCATTGGTTCACTCCCCAAATGGCTGCTACAGCCTGAGCTACGCCAATCCAAAGCCAGGAGCCAGGTGCTTCCTCCTGGTCTCCCATCGGGTGTAGGGCCCCAAGAACTTGGGCCATCCTCCACTGCCTTCCCAGGCCACAGCAGAGAGCTGGACTGAAAGAGGAGCAACCAGGACTAGAACCCGGGGCCCATATGGGATTCCGGCACCACAGGCAGAGGATTAGCCAAGTGAGCCACAGCGCCGGCCCCTTAAATCTTAGTAATCCGTAATAATTCACTGGGAAAGTAAGCCATTCAGCAACTCTCTACTGAATATATGCTGAGTGTGGAGAATTTGTGTTAGGGCAGGGAATCCATCAGTGTGAACCAAGGGGATAAAATGCCTTGGCCACCTCTGGGCTCACATTTCAGCAGAGCTGAGAGGTGGAGGGAGACAAGCCGTAAACCAGCTGAATGAGAGTCGTATGAGAAGCTGCGAGCATAGCAGAGGAGCATGAGGAGCAGGTGCGTAGGGAACAGCAGGCGTGATGTTTTGGTCACGTGTGATTGGCAGACTGTCTCAGCATAAAAGGACATTTCTTGGTCTGCGTTATAGCACAGATTCGCGCTTCAGGTTATCTTGACTGCTGGCTCAACAAATTCGCCAGGATGCTGTTTCTCTCCCTCCTTTATTGGTCCCCTTTGCTGGGAATTTGTCTTCATTCCCAGGCCCTTTTAGTTGCAGAATGGCTCTGACAGTTCCTGCGAGAAAAGAGGTTCCCAGTCGTCAAAGAACAGCCATCAGGTTAGCCCTCTCTGGCTTATGTGCCCATTGCCCAGGCAGTCCCCGTGGCCAGGTAGCTGGAGTGCGATGGCTAATTTAGGCAAGATGTACCACCTGCGACTCCTCTAGAGCCCAAGGGTTTGCTTAGCTTCACCAGGAAGACAAGATTGCTCTAACCCACGTAGAAATTGAAACAAAGGATGCCTCTGTTTTCAGGAGAAGACACAGCCCCGTGCACTTAGCAGCACCAACGCTGGCTGGATTTGAGGCCGCACTGCCCCCTGGGGCCATGTCCTCTTAGGTACTGCACAGACTCGTGTCCTCATCCCATGGTCCTCCTAGGGAAAGTCTGTTCTGAGGCCCCACTGCAGGAGTTTAGATTCAGGTGTCTGTAATGAGCCTGGAGAAGCCCCTAAAAACTGACGTAGGTGTTGCTTCCCAAGAGTTTGGAATGGGGCCTGCCCTAAGTGCTGAAATGCGTAATTGTCCTCCATCAAAGTCCCGAGAGCTGTCAGCAGCTATTTGACTGCTGAGACGCAAGCTCTTGTCTACTGGTGAGATGTGCTCTCCTGCTGGAGCTTGGGACAGAAGCCTGAGAAGAAACCCTGGGCTCAGAGGCCCTGCGATTGTGTCTGTGATGTGTTTGTTAGATGCAATATAGACATGAGAGAGTGGAAGAGGTACATACCCAGCCCTGAGTCGACAATGACGTGCTTTTCCATTGCGCTTGGTAGCTGTGAAGGCTTTGGAGTTATGAGAGTCATAGATCCAGAATAGAGGAATCTGAGACCATGATGATTCAACCAAAAACCAGTTAGTTTAAGATTAAATATGGGGGCCAGCACTGTGGTGCAGTGAGTTAAAGCCCCGGCCTGCAGCC
The DNA here is from genome assembly GCF_964237555.1 of Oryctolagus cuniculus. Lineage (NCBI taxonomy): Eukaryota > Metazoa > Chordata > Mammalia > Lagomorpha > Leporidae > Oryctolagus > Oryctolagus cuniculus. The sequence continues at coordinate 50,802,882 of NC_091438.1, forward strand.
CCAGCATCCCATATGGACGTTGGTTCCAGTTCCGGCTGCTCCACTTCTGATCCCGCTCCCTGCTAATGCACTGGGGAAAGCAACAGAGGGTGGTCCAAGTGCCTGGGCTCCTGTACCCACGTGGGAGACCAGAAGAAGCTCCTGGCTCCTGGCTTCGCATAGGCTCAACTCTGGCCATTGTAGCCATTTGAGGAGTGAACCAGAGGATGGAGACCTGTCTCTCTGTCTCTACCTTTATGTAACTCTGTCTTATGAAATGACTAAAATAAATCTTTTTAAAAAAGATTAAATATGGATAAAAATCTGTGTAATATCGAGCTAGATTTTGTAGGACACACAAAAAAAACAAAAAATGGTAAATTCATCTTCAAATTTAAAAACTTTTAAAATGTACTGTTAAAAAGCTAAATGACATGCTACAGAATGAGAGAAAATATTTTTATAACATATATCTGATAAAGGGCTTTGGCCAATAGGAGAAAAATCTTTGAGTCTGAATCTGTTTATTTACAACAATCTCTCCTGTGCGTGTTCAATGCCTCTCCACCTCAGCCCTTTTCAGAATGATTTCTTTTCCATCTCTGCCCTGCACTCCTCCAGCCATGCTCTTTAGGATTGCTGCTATCTTTGTAGCCAAAATACCAAGGCACTTAGCCCTGTTAAGGCCACAAAGGGCCCCAGGAAAGTGAGAGAGAATGGGCTAATCCCTCTCCCTCCCTTCAAACACCTGGAGACCTCAGTGGGGAGTGGCCTGGAACACCTTCAGTGGCTCTGAAGGGCTCAGATGAGGTGTCCTGCCTCTCCCAGGCACCTGCCCTAGCTGTGGCTCTCCTAATTGCTAGGGCACACGGCCACTCTCTCATTTTCATGGCCAATTTGAATCTTCATAACCTGGAGTGGGGGTCTCTCTTTCAAACCTCAGTTTCTTTGTCCATAAACAGGGACCTTGACTAAACTCCAGTGTTGACAGGGTCAAGTTCGGTTGACTAAGAAACTAGCATGCAAATTAACTTGTTTCAACTTTGTGAATCAAACAAAGCAGGGCTATTGACCTTTGCCCAGTGGGGCCCAGCTGGCCACCCCAGAATGAATAAGCTCCTCTGGCTCCAACATTTTCTTGTTCTGTTCATATCTGGCTCATATAGTTCTCTAAGTCAGGGGTCAGTCTCTAAAGTCACCGCAAACTTATGAGATAACAGTGAACATAAAACCAAAGAATATGCACAATAAGGAGAAACCAGATGTGCCCTACTGGAGGAGAGTCATTCTAGGCTATGTTGTAACCAAGAAACTGCCAGTGTAGACATACAAACAGGCTGTGAAAGCAGACGTTCACAACCAACCTCAAAGCCGTGCCCTCTGGCCCAAGGGCCCCATGAAGGCAGCTGGAGAGGACGTTTTAGACAATGCTTAGATTTTCATTGAAACAAAATTTTTCTACATTACTAATTAAAGTGGAATTATCACAAAGCTATGAATAGATATTGCAAAAGTAAAGACAGGATTCACACACACACACACACACACAGCAGAACAACATCCAGAGAGGAACGGCTTAAGGAAATACACCAGCAAAATCATAAAAGTGATTCTGCATCCATTCAAATTGATTGTAGATACTGTGATAGCACTCCATGTCTTACTCCCTGGAAGAGCTCAAAGCAGAAACAATAAATGGATCTGCCAGACTTCTAGAAAGAGGAAGAAAGGAAGGAAGGAAGGAAGGAAGGAAGGAAGGAAGAAAAAAGAAATAAAATATTAATTACTACTAATTGATCATTACACGTTATATACATGTATCAAATTATAATCATGTAGAGCCATAAATAAGTATACATGTTATATATGAATTAAAAATGAATCTTAAGAAAATACTGAAATGAGAGCTGGAGTAGAAATAGTTAAGGGAGAAAAATATTAGTAAGAAAAGCATGCAGCATGGTGAATTGGCTTGGAAAAATCATACAAAGAAGTGGTTAGAGAGAAGATGACTGACAAGGAAAACACAAAAAGTAAACATGTGTGAATGTTGTTCCTGAAGAAGGTAAGAGAGCATGAAGAACAGGAAAAAGATTCATAGATAAAATATATGAAAATATCCTTGAGCTAAATACCAGAAGCTGCTCATTGAAGAGGCACGTATGTTCCTGGAATATTGATTCAAAATGTCCTAGTTCCTGAATGCCAAGGTGAAGTGCCCAGTGGACACATGGGCAAAAATAAAGGCAAACACATGGAATCAAATATCTTGCTAGTCTCAGATTTCTTGACAACAATACTCAATGTCAGATGAAAGTGAAATAATATTTACAAAATTCTGAGGGAGAGAAGTATGGCTAATAATTTTATACTCAGCTGAGCATAACAGCACTAAACAAATAAATGCCCGAACAAGTATGGACTCAGAACATCTCTGAGAAATTTCTCCAATGATGAAATCCAAACAACCAAAAGAGAAAACATTACTAAAAATAGCTACAGTGATAAATTAATTAATTTAAATTAAAACTATTAATAGCCATTGAACCTAATTAATTACAAAGCTAGGGCTGAATAACCACAACAACTGAATTAAGGATTTGAATGACATATAAACTTTTTAAAGATTTATTAATTTATTTGAAAGACAGAGTGATAGAGGGAGAGAGAAAGAAAGAGAGATCTTCCATCTGCTGGCTCCCCATTGTATAAGAAAATTATCTTCTTATGTTAAAAATGTGCAAACATTAAACCAGGTGTTAAATATGTGGGTCTTATGCAGGCAAAAAAAGACATGCTAAATAGAAATAAAAGTGCACATTTAATAAACTTAAAATTTACATGAACTCGATTGGACGGAGAAAGTTGGTTTGCTTTGACTAAACTTGGCTTCCAAGAATAAGAGCCAGGAATGTTCTTGCTATGGTTCAGGAGTTCAACAGTCACTTTGTGGCTCAAATATCACTACTTGTCTGCAGTCAGTCCATCGCGAGGCCTTCATTCTTTAAGCACTGTGCAGACACCTGGCCTCTCTCTACTGCACACCACGTTACCTGGGAATCAGCCTGTGTAGTGCCCCATCAGCCCCTAAGGTAACACAACTTAGTGCCAGCGAATTCTATCATAAATGCAAAAGGTAGCACGCAAGCCTCAAGGTGTTACTCAGAAAGTAATCAGGTATCTTATCCAGGAAATTGTCTCTTTTCCCCATATTATCAGAAAAATGAAAATACACTTTTAAAAAAATGTAAGGAAGTGGGAGGAAATGTGTGGAGGCAATAGCCAAGTTCATTGCATTGACTATAGTTATAATTTCATGGCTGGATACTTTTCCCCAAGCACATCAAGTTGTATGCATTAAATAATACATCTTCTTTATGACAATAATATTCACAATGAATTGGATTTTTCAAAAGAAGAAAATGTATTTTAGGAAAAGAACGCACCTGCACAGCTGCTGAGTACATTGCGCTGTGTGTTGCCCCGGGCAGCCATTTCCCATGGGATAAAGATTCGGCAGAGAGCTTTGCTATTTGATTAAAATTCCAGAGCATCACAGAGAGCAAAGTTCTGGCAGCTCTGTATCAAGGACCACGCTGTGCTCTGAGCAGGGAGGCTCGGCAGCAGCACAGCCCATGCTGATTCTCAGACTGCTGGGAGCCAGACTCCCACACCATGGGTGTGCTTGGGGAGTGCTGGCTGAGCACGGAGAGGGGCCTGTGCGTACGGGGGAGCTCATAGCCAACAACACCCTGAACACAGTGCCTTTCTGTGGCTATGGAAGACTATGTCAACGGGACATGCCTCAGCGACAGCAGCAATGGTCGAGTGTTGGGGAGCACAGGCTGCCCTGTGAAGAACTCGGGTGCATATGTGGTGCCGATGCTGGTTTTGGAATACCTGGGGGCTGTGAGGAGGCAGAGTTTGAGAGAATCTGACTTGGGGCCAGTGTCATGGTGCAGCAGGTTGAGCTGCTGCTTGCAACACTGGTATCTTCATATTCAAGTCCTGGCTGCCGCACTTCTCATCCAGCTCCACGTTAATGCACCTCAGAAAGCAGATGACGATGGCCAAGTACTTGGACTTTGGCCACCTACGTGGGAGACTCAGATGGAGTTCCAGGCTCCCGACTTCAGCTTGGCCTGGCCATAGCTATTGCAGCCATTTGCAGAGTGAACCAGTGGATGGAAGATCTCTGTCACTCTGCCTTTCTTTCAAAAAGAGATGGAAGGAAGGGAGGGAGGGAGGGAGGGAGGGAGGAAGGAGAAAGAGAAAGAAGGAAAGAAGGAAAAAAGGAAGAAAGGAAAGAAAAGAAAGAAAGGGAAAGGAAAGAAAGGGTGAGTCCTACTTGAAGACTTTTGAGCATGAAGAAACGAAGGAACAAGAATGGAAGCAGACTGAAAACACCTCACTACTTTTTGGTTCCTTGTCTGCGTGGCTGAGAGCAGAACCCATCCTGGCTTCATTGAGAAGCTTCCCATCCCCCTGCAATCTTCCTCAACCAGCTCCACCCTGTCTCTGCTATTAGCAGGTGCCCCACCAAAGAAACCAGAGCAAATCAGCTCAGCCCACCTAATGCCTGCCCACTCAGGACTCTCAGCTGCCTTAACTATATAAACCCCGGTCTGTAAGAGAACGGAGCTCTCCACCGTGCACTTTCTACCCTCGGCAGCAGTGAGTCCCCCTCAGGTTGTCTCTTAATAAACCTGTTCTGGCTACAGTCCATGATCTGTCTCCTCTTGGTCTTGTTCTGTTCTCACAGAAAATATAAAGCAGTTTGCACAATTACTTACAGGAGAAGAAAAAGTTTATTAAGTTATTAATTTCAGAGACCTCCAGGGTGATAAGGAGAAATTACCAGAAAGTGATTTTGTAATATCCTAACTTGTCTGAATTCCTCAAAAGACAAACCTTCCTCTTGGGACACAGTAGTGGTGGCCTGGGTTATAAAAGCACAGCTGCTTGCCAGCGAGGGACCACCAGCAAAGATGCAGGCTGGCTCCCTGCAGCCTGACGGCGATGCTGAGGTGCACTTAAGGAGCCCTTGCTGTGGCGCAGCAGGCTAAACCTCTGCCTGTAGCACTGCCATCCCTACATGGGCGCTGGTTTGTGTCCCAGCATCTCCTCTTCTAATCCAGCTCTCTGCTAATGGCCTGGGAAAGTGGTACAAGATGTTCCAAGTGCTTCGGCCCCTGCACCCATGTGGGAGACCCGGAAGAAGCTCCTGGCTCCAGGCTTTGGATAGGTCCAGCTCTGGCTGTTGTGGCCAACTGGGGAGTGAACCAACGGATGGAAGGTTTCCTCCCAAAATCTGTAACTCTGCCTCTCAAATAAATAAATAAATAAATCCTTAAAAAAGGGAGAAGAAGGAGAAGAAGATGAAGAAGAAGGAGAAGAAGAAAAAGAAGATGACGACTCATCTTTGCCCAGTCTCCCTGGGGAAGAAATCATTGCATTGCACCTAGAAAGAGGGCTGAAGCATTTAGTTAAAGCAGCAGAAGCCCCAGAGGAGCTGAGGTGCTTCTGCTTCAGATGGGGAAGTTCCTGGAAGCCAGGAGCACAGGGTCTGGAAATCCATGCAGCTGTCAACAATGCAGTTAACCTGCTCATTGCAGAGAAGCGAGCCCAGCCGCCCAGCTAGCATGTTACAGCACTGTGCAGCCACCAGCAGAACCTCTGACTTACGTGCTCAGAAAGAAAAGAACATGATCTGTTGTGTTACAACACAACAGACCTTTGAAATGAGCCACGAAACAAGGGCCTGTGAACCTTGACCTGGTCCTGACGTTGGAAAACTCAGGCTCTGCTGGATCAAGCCCTCCATCAGGAGCCTGCAGGGAAGACTTAGTGTAGAAACCTGTCCCCAGCGAGAACTGTTGGGTCATCATGACACTCACTGTGGAAACAATTCCAGAGGAACTGAAGAGGGTCGCAGTACTGGTTGCTCTCGGACAGTGAAATCAAAGAGTAAAGCGGGGCTGGAGGCACCCTGAGCTCAGGTCCCCGCCAGCTGGGTCTGAGGGAATGGGGAGGAGCGAATCTCCCCCTCTGGTGGAAAGGTCCCTCAGACAATGTATTCCTTTTCTATCGCTGAGTAACAAAGCACTACGAAACTCATAGCTTCAATCAGCACACGTTTATTATCCCAGAATTTCGGTGGGTCAAGAGTGTGCATGTGACTTAGCTGGGTCCTCTTGGTCAGTGTGTCACAGGGCAGAGTCAGGTGTCGGAGGACTATGGTCTCATCTTGAGGGCTGATGTGGGAAGGGTCTGCTTCCATGCTCACTCGGGCTGTTGATAGAATTCATCCCCTGACGGTCGTAAGACTGACGTTCCTGTTTCCTTGCAGCCTGTTGTCAGAGGCCAGGCCAGCTGCCAGATGCCACTGGCAGTCCTTGCCATGGGACCTCCACAAACAGCTCAGACGTAGTAATATGCATCTTCCACCCAACAGGAGAATCTCTCTTGCCTGCTATAATGTAACATAATAACAAGGATGACTAGCCTATCAGTTTTTAAAAAAGATTTATTTTATTTGAAAGTCAGAGTTATGGGGTGGGGGGGCGGGGGCGAGGAGGAGAGAATATCTCCTATCCACTGGCTCATGCCCCAAATGGTCACAGTAGCCAGGGCTGGGCCAGGCAGAAGCCAGGAGCCAGGAGCTTCATCCAGATCTCCCACGTGGTGCAGGTGCCCAAGGGCTTGTGCCATCTTCCATTGCTTTTCCCAGGCCATTAACAGGGAGCTGGATCAGAAGCGGAGCAGCCAGGACACAAATCTGCATCTATACAGGATGCCGGTGTTGCAGGTGGCAGCTTTACCCACTATGCAGGCCCTATCCTATCACTTTTGCCACAGTCTGTTGGCCAGAAGTAAGGCATGAGTTCCTTCTACATACAAGAGGAGGGGCCTTGACTGCCACAGTTGTGTGTGAGTGTGTCCATGTGCTCACGGAGTGTGTGTATGTTTATGGGAAAGGTCGCTCAGTTCCTTGGTTTGTATCTTTCCCAACTCAGACTTTGAGGAAAGCTCTAACTGGTGTACTTGGGAGATGATCCTAGGAGACAAACACATGCAGGGCTGCAGGGGAGTGGAGAACTGGTGGAAATAGAGGTGTGTTAATAACTTACAAACGGAGGGGAACTTGAGCTTTTACCTCTCTGGGGAATTCTGGAAGCCCATGGAATATGCATGGTTCAGAATTGTACCCAAGGAGGAGGGTACCGAGGTATTTATACACCAACAGAAGGCACTGAGAATGGTGATGACTGACAGGATCTGAGCAGCACCCAAACAGTCACTTTGAAGTCACAAACATCACAGAGGCCATCACTGGATTTGCACACCTGAAACTTGGTGTGTAAGTTCCCTAAAAAGAAGGAAAGGAGAGAACAAGCAGAAGAGGAAGAACTAAGTCAGGACTGTCAGTTAATGGGATAACACCAGGTCTTCTCTTCTAATCCATTCCTTGGGGACAGAATGTGACAATCCAAAATGCTGATATTTGTAAAAACTTTTGCCAGGGGATTACATAATGAGACAGAGATCATTTTATTTACGAGAACTGTGGAAGAGCCGGTGACAGCCGGAGAGCCAGGCAGGGCTGAGAGAAAAACAGCAAAGATTGTGCACCTTCCAGGGAGCTGTGCTGCACACAGAAAGAAGTGTGTCTGGAGCACATGCAGAAAAGGTTTTTAGCAGGGACGTGGCTGGGAGATGTGAGAGGGAGGCCCCCCAACTGGCCAGCTGGCTAGGAGGACTTGGGAAAGGGTGGCGATGTTTAACAAAGTTGAACTTTGTCTTGAGGTATATAATATCGAACTGAAAACGTGCACATATCAACAGTACACAGCTTAATGAGTTTTCACAACAGAACACACCCTGGCCAGGATGGAGATGGAAAAGCAGTAGGTGTCCAGTATCCTAAAAGCTGTCCTTTGTCCTCTTCCAGCCATGGACCCTCCTCCCATGTAACCATTATCCTGACATAGAATAGCATGGGTTAGTTTCAACTATTTTGTATTTTATGTAAATGGAGTTGGAAAATATAAACTTTTCTTAAGACTTATTTATTTGTTTGAAAGATAGAGTGGGCTGGCGCCGCAGCTCAATAGGCTAACCCTCCACCTGCGGCTCCGGCACACCAGGTTCTAGTCCCTGTCCGGGTGCTGGATTCTGTCCTGGTTGCTCCTCTTCCAGTCCAGCTCTCTGCTGTGGCCCGGGAAGGCAGTGGAGGATGGCCCAAGTCCTTGGTCCCTGCGCCCGTGTGGGAGACCGGGAGAAGCACCTGGCTCCTGGCTTTGGATTAGTGCGGTGCGCCAGCTGCAGCGGCCATTGTGGGGTGAACCAATGGAAAAAGGAGGACCTTTCTCTCTGTCTCTCTCTCTCTCTCACTGTCCACTCTGCCTGTCAAAAAAAAAAAAATAGAGTGATAGAAATGGATGGAGAGAGAGAGACAGAGACAGAGACAGAGAATCTTTCATCTGCTGGTTCACTCCCCAGATGGCTGCAACAGGGCTGGTCCAGGCCCAAATCAAGAGGCTGAAACTCCATCTAGGTCTCCCACATGGGTGGTAGAGGCCCAAGAACTTGGACCATCTTCTGCTGCTTTCCCAGGCACATCAGGAGGGAGCTGGATCAGAAGTGGAGCAGGGGCTGGTGCTGTAGTATAGTGGAATCAACCTCTGCCTATGGCACTGGCATCCCATATGGGAGCTGGTTCCAGTCCTGGCTGCTCCTTTTCTGATTCAGCTCTCTGCTAATGTGCCTGGGAATGCAATGAAAGTTGGCCCAAGTCCTTGGTTCCCTGCACCCATGTGGGAGACCCAGGAGAAGTTCTTGGCTCCTGGCTTCGGATAGGCCCAGCTGTGGTCATTTGTGGCCATTTGGGGAATGAACTAGTGGATGGAAAACCTCTCTCTCTCTCTCTCTCTGTCTCTCTCTCTCTCTCAATCTGTAACTCTCCCTCTCAAATAAATAAATAAAATCTTTAAGGGAAAAAATTGGAGCAGCTGGGACTCCAACAGGTGGCATCTTAGTTCACTGTGCCACAACACCAGCGCCTGTTCCTGTTTTTGTCTGGCTTCTTCTCACTCAGTATTCTTTGTGAGCCTAACCGTGGTTTGCATAGCTGTAGATTGTTCATCCTCATGCCAGCAGTATTCCATTCTGCAAACACGTACATCTTATTGTTTATTCTACTGATGATGGCATTGTGTAGTTTAATAGGATTTTACTTAGTTTGCTGTCAGTTACATTCTCTGTCTCAACATGAAGTCTTAGCTCAGTGGCGTGTGAGGTGAGAGGACTCTGTAAGGTGAATGCAGAGAAGTGCCAAGTTGTCAGCCCCGTGCTTGGTCGTCAGGGATGCTGAGGCACACAGGCCCGGGAGCTGAAAGAACACTCGCGGAGCTGCAGGCAGATGGATCGCTCTTCATTTAGCCAGCAGCAGCCACAGCAGCACAGGGGACCAGAACACAGCCCACAGGGGCTGGTCCTTTTCTACAGGGTTATACAATATCGGCCGTTAGCCAAGGACTTACATAGCAGAAAACGTATCAGCCTTAATGGGCCCACTGACCAGCAGAAAATGTATCTATCACTGGGGCCTGCCCGGTTGCTGTGGAGGCATAGATAAGAAGCCAGAGCCCCATGCAATCTTAGCACTATTAGTCCACCTGCTTACCTGGCTTTTCTTAGGGTTCCAAGGCGAGTCCAGGGTGGGGAATAGTGTGGAATGGAGCAGAGCTACTCGTGAACCAGACACATCAGGTTGTCAATGTTTTAGTATCTTCAGTTACTCAACCGATTATGTACCCTGTGCATTATGTACCCTGGTCAGATTGATAGGAACTCTGCAGGTTCCTGGCTCCTGGGAACAATCCCTAATGGATGTCTCTTAGAGTTTTTCTTTGCGTCCCTTCTTGAGAAATTCCACATAGTCCAGAGCTGCTGATTATAAAACCCTACTCACTAATCATGGGAGCGGGCGTGTGACCCAACACAGGCCAATGAAAGATTCCATTCTCAGCAATTTCACTCTTTTTTTGTTAAGGATTTATTTATTATTTGAAAGTCAGAGTTACACAGAGAGAGGAGAGGCATAGAGAGAAAGAGTTCTTCCATCTGCTGGTTCACTCCCCAATTGGCTGCAACGGCCGGAGCTGCACAGATCTGAAGCCAGGAGCCAGGAACTTCTTGCGAGTCTCCCACATGGGTGCAGCAGTCCAAGGACTTGGGCCATCTCCTGCTTTCCCAGGCTACAGCAGAGAGCTGGACTGGAAGAGGAGCAGCCGGGACAAGAACCAGTGCCCATATATGGGATGCCAGCACCACAGGCGGAGGATTAACCTAGTGTGCCTGGTGCTGGTCTCAGGAATTTCACTCTTAACCATCAAAATGTGTGGAAACTCAGCTAGCAAATGCATACTCAGAACAGGTCGCTCTTGAATGAGGGGCTGCTGTGATTCCCAGAGTTCCTGGTTCTGGCTGTTCCTGAGACTATGAACAACTCAACTTTCTAGTCTGTTCAGAGCTCCTGTTGGAGTTCCTCTCACCAAAAATTTCTCCCCCACATCTCTGTATGAAAGTTTTTGAAATTGGAGATTACTTGAGTTGGAGATTACTTGAGTCAATCTGCAATGGAAATAAAAGCAATGTTACAATTATTGTATGGAAGTATCAGGAAAAGAAATTCCATTAAGCTAAAATTAACTATGGAAATGTTAGTTGTCAAAAATGTATCAGCTCTCAGTGTGGGCATTTTGCTTAGGAGTTAAGACATCTCTCAGGACACTGGCTTCTCATACCAGAGCATTTGGGTTCAAGTCTTGGCTTTGCTGCCAATCCCGGTAATGCACACCATAGGAGGCAGCAGCTAACTGTTCAACTACTTGGGTTCCTGCCACCCTCGGGAGACCCAGATAGAGTTTCAGGCTCCTGGCTTTGGCCTGGCCCAGCCACAGCTGTCGCAGGCATTTGAGAAGTGAATCAGTAAATGGAAGATGTCTCTGTAGCGTTCTCTCTCATTCTCTCTCTCTCGTTCTCACTCTTGCTTTCGCTCTCCCCCTTTAAAATAAAAAATGAAAATAAAGATTTTTTAATGTAAGCCCTCATTTAGAACTAGGGAGGAACAGCAGAGAGAATGGGTAATTTTTGATTAGGGCAAAACAGTCTCTTCCTGCAGGCGAGAATCTCTGGGCAACCGAGAACAAATCATGAGGATGCAGGGACTTGGCGTTGGATGGAGGCTGCTGATGACGGCCATTGTCAACACCACCACTTTGGTTATGTCAGTTCAGCTCAGTGTAGGCAGTCAGGGGTGTGGCCTCTACCCCATATAAATGGCCCAGGAAGAGCATTTTCTGTTTTGAGTTTTGTTTCTAGTGATTATCATGGTTGGCAGGACTGGGAACTATGGAGTAAATGACTTCTGTAGTAACTTTGCATGAGATTTTACCTCCATACTTCTGTGTTACTCATTCTCATGTGACATTACTTGTCCTGAACTTTTAGAAGACAGTGTGGTTCACAGCAGTTCTAGCTTTACAGAGTTTCTTCTTCCTTTGTTCCTGTGGCCTATTCGGAAACAGGCTGCTTATTCTCTGAAATTTCCTGGCTCTCTCCCATTCCTTGCTTTTCATTTCAACCTTATCTTCCCTTCGCAGATGCTGTACTTATCCTGCTCACTTTCCGTCTCAGTGCACAGCCAGTCCTGGGTAAGAGCCCCAGCTCTTCCCACTGTTTACAGCCAGATCCACCTTGCCGGAGGTAATTGTGTGCAGCTCTTCCCAATGGCTTGTTTGCTTTGGTAGCTGTTAGTTGACCGTGATGGGAATAATTGCACTGTGGAAATCTGCACTGCAAGCCAGGCAGTTAAGCAGTCATCGGCACACCCCTGGCTATGCTTTTCTCAAAGGGCTGGCTGGGTGGTGCTTGCCCTCATCCGCATTGGGTGGGCGAGACCACTCCTGTGTGAGCTACTGCTCTAGAATTGTCCTGCCTGCTCTCCTCTGCATTCTCTTTTGGCTGTTTAGGGGCTCCTTTGACCTCAGAATCCTTTCTCTCTTGCAGGTGCCATCCCAGGCTTGATTTTTGGTTGATGTTGGTCCTCTCATTTTTTAAAAGATTTATTTATCTGTTTGAAAAGCAGAATGACAGAGAAGGAGATGGAGAGAGATCTTCCATGTGCTAGTTTACTTCCAACATGACCACAACAGTCAGGACCCAGAACTCCATACTGGTCTCCCACATGGGTAATGCAGGTTCAATTACTTGAGCCATCATCTGCTGCTTTCCCAGGTGCATTAACAATGAACAGCATTGTAAGTGAAGCAGCCAGCACTCAAACCAGGACTCCAATATGGGATGCCAGCGTTGCAGGCAGCAGCTTAACACGCCATGCCACAAACTCAGGCCCCTGGTCCACTCATATTTTAAGGATTATGGGGATACACTATCACTCGGTTTTCTGGCAAGCATTCATGAGATTTTGGCTTTCTTCTGTTTCTTGTCTGGGGATTGAGATGTTCCAAAACAATGCCATCACCACCTTCCCAGAATCCGAGTTGGGTGACTTCCAAAGATCATTACAATTATGAAATTTTCTGGGTTCAAATTACTAAAACTCTTTCATGAAACAGCGAGCTGGACCTAGAGCTATTGCTGGCCTCTCATCGAGTCCCTGAAGGCCTCCTTGGGGTCAGGACGAGTGTCACTCACCTGTTATAGAAAGGTCTTCTGTCACACTCTGGTAGAAATGCTTCCCCTTAGCTGCCAGCCCTCTGGGGCCCTGTAGCTTCCCCTTTGTTCTTGGTGAACTTCTGCCTGCTTCACACACCTCTGATACTGCCTGCTTTCTGGTCACTGTTTAACTCAGCGGATGCTACACCAACAAAAATGTAAATATATGTATATTTATATATATATATATATATATATACTTGAAAACTTTACCACCAAATGAAGAGCTACTTTTCTGAAACTGCCTCCCCTAGCACAGAAGGTTCCAGAACTGAGGCTCAGGAAATTTCTCCTCAGACTTAACCTCAGTTCCTCACTTTGACAATGAAATAGTTTTCCGCAGGACTGGATTAGACAAAGGAGTGGATTTATCCTGAGTTCCATGGAAAGGCATATAAAGTGCAATTTTCAAATGATAATGTTAACACTGTGTTAGTGAGAGGTTTCCAGAGAAACAAGGCCAACAGGCAGTGTGTGTGTGCGTGTATGTGTGTGCACGCACGCATGTGTGTAAGGAATTTGCTCACTTGTTTTTGGAGGCTGGCGAGTTCCTATATCTGCTGATGGCCCCTGGAGGTCCAGAGGAGCCGGAGATGTTGGTCACTCAGATCTGAAGGCCAAGGACGAGGGAGCCGCTGGGGGAGTTCTAGTCAAAGACAGGCAGGCTTGAGTCCCTGGAAGAGCCAGTGTTTCAGTTCATGTCCTAAGGTGGCGCAGGAAGGTGGCCAAGCTGAAAGGCAGTCAGACGGGAGGAACTCCCATTGATTCAGGAGAGGGTCAGCATTTTCTTCTTCTTTTAAAAAATAAAGTTTTGGAAGGCAGACACACACATACACACACACACAGGTACACATATACACACACAGCCAGTGAGAGATCTTCCATCTGCTGCTTCACTCCTCAAACGCCCACAATAGCCAAGGCTGGGCCAGCCAAAGCCAGGAGCCTGAAATTCAATGTGAGTCAACCACATACTTGAATCATCATCGTCATCTGCTTCCTCCCAGGGTGTACATTAACAGGAAGCTGGACTCAGGAGTGGAGCCAGGACTCAAACCCAGGCACTCTGGTATAGGATGCAGTTTATCCCATGTGGCATCATAACTGCTGCTTGCCCCTAGCCCCTTCCTTCCATTCAGGCTTTCAGCTGATTGGATGGGTCCCACCCATGTTGGCTGAAGCCATTTAGATGAGCAGAGAAGGTCAACCTGCTCCACTTCATCTGTGACTTTACGCTCACAGAAACACCCAGAATAATGTTTGGCTAAATATGTGGGCACCGCATATCCCAGTCTCACTGACACATAGAATTAACCATCACAATCGCTAGCACTGCTGGAAATTTTTCAAGTATTCATGACTTATAAATTATCTTGTTTCATTCTCATAGAAAGCTTGAAATATTTTACACACTCATTCCAATGTTATAGTTGATGAAATTGAAGGTTGGGAAGTTAGATAAATCGACTGGGATCCCGTAGAGAGCAACAGCACAAATCCAAACCCAGGATTTCTTCCTCCATCCCCTGCACTCACATCTGTTTTCCTTCTCTCTCTCTTCGTCCCCCCCCCCTTGTTTTCCTTTCCTTTTGCTTGGTTTTATTTCTTCCTTTTATCACGAACCATTGCCAGAACTCAGCAGGTCTTATTTCACAGAAGGAAGTAGCTCTGTGTAGATTGATTTCCACATAGCAGGCATCTGATTCATTTTTGTTGATTCAATAAAAGGTGAATGAAAGTTTCCAATATGATAAGAAGTGAGCGTGTTTCTAATAACCTTGCCACCCTATTTTGTGACACTGGCAAGACAGAAGCCATAAGGGAGCTCATGCTGTTTGAAGAGCATGAGGACCCTGGAATTGATAAATCATGACCAGTGATGACCGAGAGTAATAAATTCTAGAAGCTGAAAGAGAGTGAGGCGTGTGTGCTGTGCTGAATGGTCTGAAAGCTGTCTAGGAGCGGTGAGCTGAGCTCTGGAACGGGGTGAGCTGGCATAGATGAGATGTACAAAACACATATCCATGAGGAGTGCACCATGAGCAACTTAGTAATGTGTGAAGGTCTTCAAAAAGCTCATGGAAAACAAATATTATGAAAAAAACTATGCACAGGTATTTCAATTTTTAATAAACCTTATCTTTTAATTCCACTTCCATGAAATTTTTAAGTCCCTCATCTAAACAGAGAGTGAAGAAAAAGGTGACTTTTAAATTAGAATAAAAGAAACCTAACACAGAGGAAGAGGACTCTGCTCGAATCCACAGGTCGCCCTCAGCTACGGGTGCTAGGAGTGTTCTGCACTGATGTCATGTTTTTTTCTTCTTTATCTACTCAGAAGCCAGCCATAAGGAGACACATGCAGGTGTTAATCATATTTGTGACAGAATAAGTATGTTTTCACTGCTTGCTTGCATTTTTATGAAATGAAATTGTCTTCAGATTTTTAAAAATATTTTTAATTTATTCATTTGAAAGGCAGAACAACAGAAAAGAGAGAACCCTGAATATATTGGTTCACTCCCCAAATGGCTGCAACATTTGGTCTGGGCCAAGCTGAATCCCGGAGCCAGGAACTCCATTCTGATCTCTCACATGGGTAGCAGGGGCCCAAGTACTTGAGCCATCCTCTGCTGCTTTTCCCAGGTGCACCAGCAGGGAGCTGGATGGGAACAAGGGATACCAGCATTGCAAGCATTGGCACAACCCACCATGCACATCCCTGGCACCATTGTCACAGCACTGCCTCCTGTCTTCAGACTGAAGAGAACAATCAAGGGAACTGCCCTTGGGGAAAGCTTTGCATTTAATGGCCCATATTTTAAATCATGTATTTGAGAGGCAGGGAGGCACATGCACATGGAAAGACATGGAGAGAGGGGGAGAGAGAGGGAGATCCCATTCACTGATTCACTTGCCTGGGGGTTAGAACCAGGAGCCAGGAACTCAATCTTGGTGTCCCATGTGCATGTCAGGAAATCAGCTACTTACGCCACCTTCTGCTGCTTCTCACAGCGCACATTAGCAGGAATCAGGTGTGAAGCCAGGACTCAAACCCAGGCAGTATGATGATGTGGGATGTGGGTGTCTTCACCCATATCTCAACTACAAGGCAAACATCAAGCTTTTAGATTCTAGCCAGAATTCTAGATACTGAATAATACTTTGCAGGCAACAGAGTTTTCACAGCAGTGGCAGTCCAAAGTCCTGGTACCACCACTTCACCAGCTGTGTACATATCAGCAAAGCATTTCATTTTTCTGAGCCTGTGTACTCAGTTCAAAGGCTCTAACACCTGACTTTTCCTCCAGATCCTGCCTCCCCATAGCCAAACATGAGCAGGTTTCAAGAGGAAATGGGAAAAAAATCTAAAGCTCTTAACATTTTTTTCATAGTTGCTCTGTACAGTCTTGGTTAAATTAATTTCCAGACACTATACAGTTTAATTGCTATCGTTAATTGTCACTGTCAGCTCATTTTTTTCATCATATTTTCCAGATGTTTATGCTAATGGAAAGAAATCCTATTGATTTTTAGACATTGATGTTATCTCCGGCAACTTTGCTGAATCAGCAATGTATTTACCAAAATGTGTGATCACTCACGCTTTTCCTGTACTTAACACTTCATTCTCCTGACTTTGTTTCTCTTAGTGTTTAGCTTCTTCTCCCCATTCTGTTTCCATCACTGGTCTTTATGTATCTGTCAGCTCTTGAGGCGTGCTCAAAAAACTCATTGAAAGTGTGTATCATGAAAAAACCACATTGATGCTGTAATTTTTTGCACTAAATCAAATTTATGTTTTTAGTTCCATTTTTTCATAAACTTTTTAAAAAAGACTTTATTTATTTATTCAAAAGTCAGAGAGTTACACAGAGAGAAGAGAGGCAGAGAGAGAGAGAGAGGTCTTCTATCCACTGGTTCACTCCCCAGTTGGCTGCAATGGCAGGAGCAGTGAACCATCGTATGGAAGACCTCTCTCTCTCTATCTCTCTGCCTCTTCTCTATGTGTAACTCTTTCAAATAAATAAATAAATCTTTTTAAAAAACTTTATTTTTCTATTTCAGATGCAGAACCACAGAGGGAGAGAGAAAAAGGTCTTCCATCCACTGATTCACTCCCCAAATGGCTGAAATGGCCAGAACTGAGCCAATTTGAAGCCAGGAGCCAGGAGCTTTTTCCAGGTCTGCCACTTGGTGCATGGTTCCAAGCACATGGGTCATCTACCACTGCTTTCCCAGGCCATAAGCAGAGAGCTGGATTGGAAGAGGAGCAGCTGATAGGCACTGCAGACAGAGACTTAACCTACGACACCAAAGCCCTGGCCCTTTTCTTTCTTTCTTTTTCTAAAAGATTTCTTTATTTGTTTATTTGAAAGTCAGAGTTATACAGAGAGAGAAGGAGAGACAGAGAGAGAGAGAGTTTTTCCATCTGCTAATTCAGTCGCCAGATGGCTACAATGGCCAAAGCTCTGCTGATCTGAAACCAGGAACCAGGAGCCTTTTCCAGGTCTCCCACACAGGTACAGGGGCCCAAGAACTTGGGCCATCCTCCATTGCTTTCCCAGGCCACAACAGAGAACTGGATTGGAAGTGGAACAGCTGGGACTAGAACTGGCACCCATATGGGATGCCAGCATCGCAGGCGGCAGCTTTACCCACTACACCACAGTGCTTGACCCCATTTCTGGCCCTTTCCACAAACTTTGTAAAGTCTCTTCATATTTTTTATGCCCCTTTGTTTTGAATGACAATTTGAACACCAATTTGATGTGTCATTTCTTTCTGCTCTTAAAATAGATGACCTCATTGTTTAGCTTAGTTAGGATGCTGTTGAGTAGTGCAATGGCACTTGATTTTATCTCTTTTTAGGTGATTTTTCTCTCCAGAAACTTCTATAATACTCTCTTTTTATATATGCTTTACCTCTTTACTCTGTTATGGGTCCCTGGATAAGATTTTTTTCAAACTGAGATATTTTTCAGACTGAGTTGAAAGTGCATCTTTTTTTTTTTTTGGCAGGCAGAGTGGACAGTGAGAGAGAGAGAGACAGAGAGAAAGAGAGAAAGGTCTTCCTTTGCTGTTGGTTCACCCTCCAATGGCCGCTGCAGCCAGCGTGCTGCAGCAGGCGCACTGCGCTGATCCGATGGCAGGAGCCAGGTACTTATCCTGGTCTCCCATGGGGTGCAGGGCCCAAGCACTTAGGCCATCCTCCACTGCACTCCCGGGCCACAGCAAAGAGCTGGCCTGGAAGAGGGACAACCAGGACAGAATGTGGCGCCCCGACCGGGACTAGAACCCAGTGTGCCTGCGCCACAAGGCGGAGGATTAGCCTATTGTGCAGCGCCAGCCCGAAAGTGTATCTTAATAGTTCTTCCAACAGTTCTCTTTTGATAATTCACGTCATTCAAGTATTGTTGATACTTCGGTATCTGGTCATCCAATATCTTAGCATTTTTTAAAAAATGTATTCTTGGGGCAAGAATTTGGCCTAGCAGTTAAGACGCTGTTTGGGCACTCTGCTCCATATCAGAGTACCTGATATGCACAGTGTGTGGGCCATTCTGCTCCACATCTACATTCGTTTATAATTTTGCATATCTTGACTGCGGTCCTAGTCCCAGCTTCCTGCCAATAGACTCCCTAATAGGCAGCAAGCGATGGCTCAAGTAGTTGGATCTCTACTACCCATGTGGGAGACTCAGATTCAGCTCCCAGCCACCAGCTTTGGCTTGCCCCAGTCCCAGCTGTGGCAGGCATTTAGGGAATGAAATAGAAGGTTGGAGCTCTTGGAGCACTCTCTCTCTCTCAATCTGTATGTCTCTCTCTCTCTGTGTCTTTTTCTCTCAAATAAATGAGTAAGTAAGTAATTTTAAAAATTCTCTTTGTTCATTATGTTTGGTCCTTTCTAAGAGTTCTCCAAATGTTCCTACTCTCAAATTATTTTTATTCATGTCCATCCTATAATATACTTTTATCTAGTGTATTGTTTATTTCAGCATTACATCTAATTATTTATTTATTTAATTCTTAGTTATCGTTTACTTTTGATGCCTCACAGAATGCAATCTTTCTTTGTCTTCTATTTTAAAACATGTCTTCTGTATTTTTTTAAAAGTTTATTTATTTATTTGAAAGGCACAGTAACAGAGAGAGAGAGAAGCCTTTCATCGGTAGGTTCACTTCTCCAATGGCCGCAAGAGGCAGCAGTGGGCCAAGCCAAAGCCAGGAGCCAGGAACTCCACCTGGGTCTCCCACGTGGGTGGTAGGGATCCAAGAACATGGACCATCGTCCACTGCCTTCCCAGGATGGATGAGTGAGAAACAGAGCAACTAGGACTGGAACCAGCTCTCCGATCTGGGACACCAGCTCCCATGCAGCGGCTCAGGCTGCTGGGCCACAAGGCCGGCCGCTCTGTCTTCTCAAGCACCCTCCCTGTGAGAACTCGGACTTTCCGCCCGTTGCAAACATTCCGTGGCAGGGCCTGGAGGTGCTGGGCTTGCCCTCTTCTTTCCTGGTGTTCAGCCATGTGGCTATTCTGGTGGTGCCTTCAGGTTCCTTGGGGAGAGAGGCGGCTCCTTCTGGTGCAGCCCTGGGGCTGTATTGAGGGCCTGGCCCCAGGCCATGCCCCTCATGCCATGTTTAAGGGGAGGGGGCGGGGAGAATTCCCACCCTCACAGTGGTGATCTGGGCACTGCAGCTGGTGCTGCCTCCACATGCAAAGTGCACCCAAGCAAGAGCTCCAGGGGGAAACACTGCAGCCGCCTCTCCAAGGTTGGGCACGGAGGTTTGGCAGTCACTGAGCAGAACCGAAGGATCTGCAGCTCTTCAGGCAATGGCTCCATGCTGCCCCTCTCTCCATTCCCCCATCCTCCACCACAGGCTCAGCCCCTGGCTGGCAGCCCCGGCCCTGAGCCTCCCTGCCCCCCAGCCCCCAGCCTATGCCCACAAATCCTCCTGCTCACTTCCAACTCCTCAGGAAGTCCTCATATTCACACTCACACTTTCCTTTTTTTTTTTTTTTTATCCTAGTGCTTTCCAAATTGGCTTAGGAGGAAGTCCTCAGGAGCCTGTACCATTTGCCATGTTACCAGGTAGAAGAGTTTCCTCACCATAAAATCCTATGCAAATATAAATCTTGATGATTTCAATAGCAATTCATAATTAGCAATAAAACTTGATAATTAGCAATAAAACTCTTGAGAGCTCAAAATAAGAAAAGGCAATCGCTGTGCAAATCGGGTATTTGGTGACATGGTTTTTGTCCTTGATGTAAATGGGAGGAGGGCACTTCTGTTTCAAACTATCTAAATGTGTGTGAGGAGGAAGACTTGGCAGTGGATGGGGGGGTTGGGGAGGGATGGGGGGGATGGGACACCTGGGGTCTGCTCACTGGAATCATGGGCAGCTGAACCTCCTCAGAGGGTCTCCCCCTGCAAGGAAGGACTCTCCCACCCCATTGCTAGTTTCCTTCCCTAGAGGCTGTGTAACAGATCCGAGGAAACACAAAAGCACCAGGGCTACTTGTTTTTCTTCTGTGAAATCTCATCCGGTTTTGCCCTTTCCCCTACTTTCCCGAGAACCTCTCACCTAATTAGATTGGAATCTATGCACACTAACCGCAGGGCTCAAAACTCCTCCCTCACCAAACTCTGCAGGCGTTGGAATCAAAGGTCTGAGCGTCATCCCAGGCAATCACAAAAGGCAAGACCTGGCAAATAGCAGCCTGGGCTGAGTAACAACAGAATCACAGGGATGGCTCTTCCACTGCCACGGTGCAATGCACACGCAGATAACAGTGGAAGAACGCCAGGCTGCGAGCACTCCCAGCCACTGTCACGTACTAATCACATACTCACAAGCCAGGTCTCTTTTTCTCTCAAAGCCTCAATGTCTGTTCCTTCCAAACGGAGCTAAGACTCCTCTCAACATTGCAGAATTGTTGTGAGTATAACTGCAGGAGAGAGCATTGGGAAATGGACAGAGCACCCACTGGGCTTGCAGGGTGTGAGTGCTGTTAGGAAATCAACAATGTTCATTTCCAAATCGGTAAAGACCTCTCCTTCTAGGCTTTCACAGAAACTGTTCTCCAGCTCTTTGCCTATAGGTTGAGGCGTTAATAGAAAATCTGCCTGGGAAGGATTGCTTCAGTTTCTCTATCCTGGGAGCCTTGGGTAAATGCTTTCCCACAGCGCTTATTGAAAGGGGAACCATAGGTTTCTGAGAGGGAAGAGTTACAGACCTTATGTGGGCTAAAACGGGCGAATCTAGATTTGCTTAGAAATTTTGTTCTTTAAACCAGCTCTCTTGGCAGAACAGCTTACAAAACAAATATTGTTTTTGCAAGAAATCACCTTAGATGTCTAAACCTTTTTATTCCCTACTAATCAATTTCTCTCTTAATGTTTATCTAGTCTTTAATGCACATTTTCAAATTCATCTTAGCTTTCATTAACATTCCAGCTGGCAAGCTGCAGTCCAGGAGTTGAATGGCCCCAAAACCTCAAAGAAGGAATGAAAATGATTATCTTCAATTAAGAAGAATCAAAATGTGGGTTCACTTAGTGTTCCCATATAAATGTTGGGGCAGGCGTTTGGCACAGAAGTTAAGATGCCAGCTGGGATACCCATGTCCAATATAGGAGTGCCTGGGTTTGTGTCCTGGCTCCACTTCTGTCCAGTCTCTTGCTAGTTCACACCCTGTGGGGCAGTAGGTGATGGCTTAATGTCTTGGGTCCCTGCCACCCATCGGGAAGACTTGGATGAGTTCCGGGCTCTGGACTTTGGCCTGGCCCAGCCCCCAGCTATTGAGAATATTTAGTGACTGAACAAGCAGATGGAAAATCATTCTACCTGTCTCTCTGCCTCTGTGTCTCTCCTCTTTCAAATAAATGAAAATAAATAAATAATTAAAAAATAAATACAAGTGTTGAAATCCAATCCCTTCAACCTTTTAGGTAAATAATAAATAAACCAATTACTTGATTGTACTTAAACACAGTTACTTGACTATGCCAACTAAATCCCTTCATTGTGGAAAAACTACCCCCCAGTGGTATTTTGTTTTATTTATTTATTTTTTATTTTTAAAAACAGTTTATTTATTTCTATTTGAGAGGTAGGATTACAGACAGGAGCTGGGCCAACCCAAAGCCAGGAGCCAGGAGCCAGGAGCTTCTTCCGGGTCTCCCATGCAGATGCAGAGGCTCAAGGACTTGGGCCGCCTTCAGGTGCTTTCCCAGGCCATAGCAGAGAGCTGGATTGGAAGTGGAGCAGCCGGGACTTGAACTGGTGCCCATATGGGATGCCGGCGTTGCAGGCGGCAACAGCACTCCCCCCTAATGGTGTTTTACTATCATTTCCCTCAATTTATGCTTTACATAATGCATTTCTAATACTTTATCAGTCTACAGGTTTCCCTTATTCCAAAAGAATAACTCACTATGAGACTGAAGAATATGAAATGGCTGCTTTTTCAGGGCACAAAATGGCTCTCAACTGGCTCACTTTATGTGTAGAGCCAGATATTTGGATTCAGAGGCCATTTCAACTTTGTAGATTTAAAGCTACATACCATTATAGAGTTTTTGAAACCTCAGTGTCCTCACCTGCAAAATAGGCATAACAATGGTACTAACCTCAGACAGTTTGAAAACCAGGTGAGATGATGCACACAGAGTCCTTTGCACAGTGCCCTGCAGCCAGTAAGTACATGGAACAGGCTGGCTTAAAAGAGACGAGAATATGCGAAATTTGTTCTCTTTATATAAATAAAAATTTTTTGAAAAAAAAAATAAATTTAAAAGTAAGAAAAGGAATTGAAGTTGATCCATTGTCAGCATTCTCAGTGCTTAACAAAGTGCCTACTTTGCTTCATACCCTGAAGTTTGCATTAGGTTGGATGGCTTGGGTATTCAGTTTTATCAAACCGATCTAAATGTGTCCATAACCTCGTGTGTGAGTATTTGTGTAAGAGCTTAGCATTCCTATTTAGTTCCATCCATTTTCTTCCTTCCTTCCTTCCTTCCTTCCTTCCTTCCTTCCTTCCTTCCTTCCTTTCCTTCTTTCCTTCTTTTTCTTTCTTTCTTCTCTTCTTCTTCTTCTCCTTCTCCTTCTCCTTCTCCTTCTCCTTCTCCTTCTCCTTCTCCTTCTCCTTCTCCTTCTCCTTCTCCTCCTCCTCCTCCTCCTCCTCCTCCTCCTCCTCCTCCTCCTCCTCCTCCTTCTTCTTCTTCTTGACAGGAAGAGTTAGAGAGAAAGATCTTCCTTCCGTTGGTTCACCCCCCAATGGCCGCTGCGGCTGGCGCTGTGCCGATCCAAAGCCAGGAGCCAGGTGCTTCCTCCTGGTCTCCCATGTGGTTGCAGGGCCCAAGCACTTGGGCCATCCTCCACTGCACTCCTGGGCCACAGCAGAGAGCTGGACTGGAAGAGGAGCAGCCGGGACAGAATCTGGCACCCCAACCAGGACTGGAACCTGACATCCATATGGGATGCCAGTGCCGCAGGCGGAGGATTAACCAAGTGAGCCACGGCGCCGGCCTGAGAGTGGTACTTTCAAGATGAATTGTGCAAGAACAGTAGGAGAAGAGCAGTCTAGTAAAAGAGAAAATTGATCATGAGGAAGGAAAGGAAAACTGCAGAAGCCCAGTCCTCCCGTAGAACAGAGCAATGAAACCACAGCACCAGTGGCGACGTGGGCCTGGAGCGAGAGCAAGAACTCTGTCTATGCGGCACCAGTGGCCAGGCAGAGTGTGGGAGTATTAAGAAAGGCAGGGTGCTGAATTTGCTAGTGGAAAAGGAGTGGTTCTCTTCAGATGGTTACTATTTATCTGTGAAATAGGAGTCAAAGCTATTAGCTGAGAGTCAGCAAAAAGGGGCTGAAGGCGGAAGAGGAGTGGTGCCCCCTGGGACCAGGAATACATAGTAGCTTTGCCAGACCAGGCTGAAGATCCCCTGAGCTCCAGGTTTGTAAGTTTACTAAGCTGGAGTTTTTCTCCAGCTGCATTTAGCTGCTCAGATGCAAGCATTGAGAGTACAGCCAGAGGTGAGTTCAACCAGAGTTGAAGGTTTTCCAGGCCAGTATGACAGAATAAATGTGAAAGTGTGTAC
Source organism: Oryctolagus cuniculus (assembly GCF_964237555.1). Taxonomy (NCBI): domain Eukaryota; kingdom Metazoa; phylum Chordata; class Mammalia; order Lagomorpha; family Leporidae; genus Oryctolagus; species Oryctolagus cuniculus. Next base: position 50,826,709 of record NC_091438.1, read on the forward strand.
AGATGATTGTTTATGACAATGTGCCACAGGTTATCTGGGTAAAGAGAGGAAAGAGGGCGTGCGTAAGACAAATGGTGAGGAGTAGCTGAGCCCACAGGGTCCCAGCAGACAAAGGGGGAGAGGCTGTAGCAATGAGCTGAGGAGACAGAGGCTGTTAGAATTGTAATGCATGGAGGGTGGGTATTTGGTGGAGTTAAGCCACCACCCGGGACACCTGCATCCCGTATTAAAGTGTCTATGTTCAAGTCCAGCCTCTGCTCCTGAGTCCAGTTTTCTACTACTGTGCACCTTAGGAAGCAGCAGATGATGGCTCAAGTACTTGGGTCCATGTCAGAGACCCAGACTGAGTTCTGTCCCTAACCCAGCTCTGGCAATTGTGGGCATTTTGGGGTGTGAACCAGTGGATGGGGTGTATCTTTCTCTCTCTCTCTCTCTCTCTCTCTCTCTCTCTGCAACCTCCTTCCCCAGCCTTTCAAATGAAAAAAATTCTTTTAAGTTTGCAAAAAAATGGAATTAAGAGATGCATTTATTTAAAAAAAGAAATTGCATTGCATACAATTAGACTTTTGGAGGTGGTACAGGCACAGTGATAGCAAGGTCAAGGGGTGATAGTGTGGTTGCTGCTGGAGACACCAACATCCCAGAGTAGAACTCTGATTAGAGTGCCAACCACTCTGCTTCTGATACACCTTCCTGCTATTGGCCTGGAGAGGCAGCAGAAAATGACCAAAGTATTTGAGTCCCTGCCACTCACGTGGGAGACCAGGCTGGATTTTCTGGCTCATGCCTTTAGCCTGGTCCAACCTTGGCTGTTCAGGCCATTTGGGGAGGGAATGAGCAGATGGAAGACTCTCTCTCTCTCTCCCTGCCCCCTCTCTATTTCTATCTCTATCTTTCTCTGTCACTCTTCACTTCAAATAAATCTTTAGGAAAAAATAGCAAGATCAAGTATGACTGTGGGGGCCGGTGCTGTGGTGCAACGGGTTAACACCCTGGCCTGAAGTGCCAGCAACCCATATGGGCGCTGGTTCTAGTCCCAGCTGCTCCACTTCTGATCCAGCTCTCTGCTATGGCCTGAGAAAGCAGTAGAAGATGGCTCAAGTCCTTGGGCCCCTGCACCCATGTGGGAGATTGTAAGAAGCTCCTGGCTCCTGGCTTCAGATCTGTGCAGCTCTGGCCGTTGCAGCCAATTGGGGAGTGAACCATTGGATGGAAGACATCTCTCTCTCTCTCTCTCTCTCTCTCTCTCTCTCTCTGCCTCTTCTTCTCTCTCTGTGTAACTCTGACTTTCAAATAAATAAATAAATCTTAAAAAAATCTTCATGAACCAGATGATTATTTCACTCTAAGAACAGGGCACTAGGTGGCACAAATTGATGGCATGTGCTTTAAGACATCAAGGGTTTCTGAGAGGAGAGAGAGAAGGAAACAGTGTAGAAATGTTGTTGAAGAGCCAAGAGGACACAAGGCTTACTGAAGGCACGCAGTGCCCTGAGTACTGGTGACCAAAGGGTGGGGACGGTAGAGGACGTGAAGAATGCAAACTCCACTTGAAAGAGCTGCCGCTGGACACTGGAAGTGAGGAATTTTATGGATGACAGAACTTTGCAGAAGGCTCAGTGGGAAGCCATGGAGGGACAGAGCAGGAGGGAGATGCAATTGGAACAGTAACGCACCAAGATGTGTGGAGGCCAGCTAAAGCACACAGAAGACCGGGGGTCCTGGACTTCTGAGGACTCCTGGATGTTCTGTGTTTCCAGGAAAATGAAGTCAGTCAGCTCAGTCCCTTCTGAAGCAGGATCCACACTGGCTCTTCTCTGTGTTCTCCACAGAGTCATGGTTGTGTTAACTCCATGAAATAATGAGTGGAATGCATTTCCTTACAAAGACAGAGGAAGGTTGGTGTCACTAGAGGGAGAGACTAAGTGAGGGGATCAGAAGGCAGGAGTTTTTTTTGTTGTGGGGTAGAAGAGCAAAGTGGACCCACTACTGGGTATATACCCAAAAGGCATGAACACAATGTATCAAAGAGGTACCTGCATCAATTTGTTTGTAGCAGCTCTGTTCACAGCAGCCAAAATACTGAATCAATCAAGGAAACAAGGTGTCCATCACCAGGTCAATGGATAAGAAAACATGTGTGTGTGTGTGTGTGTGTGTGTGTTTATGTGTATGTATCATAATATTTATTCAGCTATAAAAAGAATGGAATTCTACCATATAGATTCTACCAAAATGGATTCAACTGGAAGACATCATTTTGAGTTAAATAAACTTGTCACAAAAAGACAAATACCACATGTTCCCCCTTATATGTGGGAACTAAAATTAAAAGAGAAAAAAATCAAAAAACAAAAACAAAAAAAGAAGTGCCAGTGTGTGTCAGTATTGTTGCAAATATGTTTTTGTCAAACTTTGCTTTATATCTTTGTCAAACCAATGGTTAAGAATGTTATGCTACTATAGTTTTAATCTGTGATCATTTCACATTTCCTGCATATGTGTGAAATGGTCATCTTTCGATTTGATTATTGTTTATAGTCCTTGCCTATGTTACTGATGAACTAGGTCTTTTTACTTGTTGCTCTCTTTATTCAGTGGAGAAGTAAGCCCTTAACTGTAAAGTTAATTAAAGATAAACTTGAAAAAGAAGGAAGGGAGGGAGGGAGGGAGGGAGGAAGATGGGTGAGAGGGAGGAAGGGAATATCATTATATTCTTAGAATTGCATCTATGAACTACATTGAATCTATTCTCATTGTGTTAATATTGCATTAACATGAAAAAAACAAAAAGTATCAGGAAAAAAGAACAAAGTGGAAAGACCAGAACCTGAAGTCAAAACACCTGGTTGCATCCCCAGGCTGCAACTTACCAGGTCTCTTGGGAAATCATAGCTTTCTGCTTATCTGTGACCTCATCTGTAAAGCAAACCTCTCCTTAGGTGAACTTGAGCTTCAAATGGCAGTCACCCCCATGGGGCTCCTATACCTCTGCTGCAGGACTAATTACATCCCACTTGGAAGCCTTGTCGAGCTGTACACCTGTAGCAGGGGACAATAGAGGCAGCAGAAGCACAGCTGGCAGCTGGCACTCACACCCAGTCCTCTGCTGTGTGCCAACATCCACTCCCAACAGCTAGTTGAAGAGCTATTGCGGAAACATTCATTCCTCTTAGTTTTGAAAGATTTTTCTTATAAAGCACAGTGCATTAATTACAGCTAACACCACAGACAGGGTGATGGAGGACCAAATGAGAGCCACTCAGGTGAGGAGTCCAGGACTATGACAGGCCAGGGGTTCACTCTGGGACAAGCTATGTGGAACGTCATGACTTCCGTTCTTCCACGGCTGTGCAGAAGCATAACAGCCCACAGGAGCCTGAGCAAGGAGGAATCCGAGCCAGCCGTCCCCACACATGGCTAGGAGCAAGGCAGCTGCATGCTGCCTGCATGTCCAAGAGGTGATGTTTTTCTCTGCCCCCCCCCCCCCGCCCTGTTTCTTCCTAGTGAGACCTTTGGCCCAGTTTTCAAAGCAGACTGTGCCTGGATAAGCAGGGGCGGGGCTTCTGAAGGCAGGAGTCTCAGGGCTCTATAAAGCCTCCTCGGGCGTCGCTGGGCATCTCTCCCAAGGGCTGTGAACTCCCAGCTTTGTGCTTGCTCCTCCGAACATGCAGCGGCTGTTGACTCCGGTGAGGCAGGTCCTACGAGTGAACACAGCACTGCGGGAGGCCTCCCTGGCACCTGCTCGCCTGCTCCCCGCAGCCCAGCAAAGGTGAGTCACGGCCTTCTCAGGGGCTGTCCAGGGAAGCCTGTGGGACCCTGAGACACAGGCAGGGGGCCTGCCCCAGGACAATCTCTCTGGAATGCTGGTCAAAAGTTGGCCAGGTGGGCATGGCCTTGGACAAGCAGGGTGACTCCTCGGGGTCTCAACCTCATCTCTGAATAGCCAGTTTCTTTCAAGTTTAGAATTAAGGGGTCTCAGAATTACCACATGGGCTGTGTTTGTGGCCAATGATGGCATCTGACTCCAGCAGCTGCACAAAGCAGCAGCAATTTAAGAACAAGGGCCTGCAGCTCCGGCATCTCCACCAACACTCCCACCTTTGCTCCCAGGCCCTGCCAAGACCCTTGGGTACTCTGTGCCAATGGCAGTGTTAATAAAATCAGTGGCTTTGAGTCCCTGCAGCAAGATCTGAAATGGGCTGATAAGAGCTGTCTCCTCTGTGCTCCGATTTTAGGAAAAGGGAAAGTGAAATGTAAAGATGAGTGAGTATGTGTGTGTGTGTGTGTGTATGTGTGCATATGCGTGCATGCATTTGCTTGTGAAAGAACACACACACACACACACACCTTCCCTTTGTAAAACTTCCACCAGTCCCAAGTACTTGCAGTCTCCAAGTTGCAATGGCAGCACAGAGTTAAGCGAGTGCCCCAGGCTCCCAGCCCCCACCCCTAAGCCACCCACACCCCTCAGGACTAGCCTTTCCTTTCCTTCCATCTTAACATTCCATGAAGACTGAATCCTTAGAAAACATGATTTTGATCCATTGTCTTCTCTTGCCCAGGATACAAGGAACCTGGTGTGTAGATGGGGGGAGGGGTGGCACTCATTAGCTTCTCATCTTCTTCATGATTCTCCTGTAGTCCACAGTCTCCCCACCCCCTTCCAAACTGTTGCATATAGATCAAATATCCAGGCTCAGACTCTAACCTGCGTCCGTACTTGTAAGAAAGAGCTTGGCGTGAATTTACTCTGCAAAACTCATTCCCTACCAACAGTCCAACTTCCTTGGTTCACACTCTTGTACGTGTCATTCACATTTCCCTTTTGGTGAATTCACAGTCAATCCATTGCCCTTGGCATGAACTGACGCCAAGAATGTCCTCTATGAGTGACCTCCTTGCTGTGTGTCTGTGCCCCCTCCAGTCCCACTTGCTTCAGCTCTAAGCCCATTCTCAGAACTCCTCCACACAGCGTCTGCTGTGCTCCCGTAGGATTTAGTAGGAAGTGTGCCCTCCACCTCCTACTGTCTTCACATGGGAGGCTGGTTCAAAAATTCCTGGAAAAAAGTGGAATTAGAAAACACATTAGCATTGGTGATAGAAGTGCCGAAATCCACTCATAGTGTCTTGAGAGCATGCATTTCCCACAAGCTTTTTGAACACCCCCATGTTGTCTCCCTATTCCACCCCCCACACCCTTGTCTCCAGGTTCCCTTTTCCTGCTCAAGCACTCCCTCTAGTGACAACTGCCCCTTCTATCCCCTCCAACTCTTCATCAGATGAGAGAGAACCATCTCCAGTGCAGCCCCTTTGATTCAGCCCTACCCGATGATCCCACCCACAAAAATCTCCGCTTCCACTGAAGTCCCATATGCCTCTGTGTCCCTCATCACGCCCTGCCTTGCCAGGTTATCTGTGTGCTCACCTCATTGCACATGCTGGTCAAGGAGGGCCTCCAGAACACTGTCCTGTCTTTGCTTGCCCAGCCTCTTTCCCCCTGGAGCCCCTTCCCAGCACAGCGCCTGGCATGGCATCATCCATTTTGAAATAGGAGGAAAGCAGAAGAGATGGAGTAAAGAAACAAAGCTTTGTGCATGTTTTTGAACTAGGCAGCACCAGAGCAAAGCTGATTTTGAATTAAATAAAGTGATCATTCTTTAAAGAAAGTTAGAATGACACTCTTTTAAAATTTTTATTCATTTATTTACTTGAGAAGGAGGTGGGGGGAGAGGAGAGGAGAGGAGAGAGAGAGAGAGAGAGAGAGAGAGAGAGAGAGAAACAGAGAGACTGACTCATCCAGTGGTACACTCCCCAAATGCCCTCAACAAGCAGAAGCTGGAAACTCAATCCAGGTCTCCCTGCCTGGTAGCAGGGACCCAAATACTTGAGCCGTCACCTGCTGCCTCCCAGCATGTCCATTAGCAGGAAGCTGGTATTGGGAGTGATGCCAGGACTCAAGCACAGGTACTCCAGTATGGGATGTGGGAGTCCCAATCAGTTTTAATCACCAGGCCAAATGCTCCTGGGCCCCTTAGAAGGATTCCCTTAGCTACAGTGATCTGATGCTTCTGGAAGCTTTTCTCTGTTAACTTTAAGGCTCTGTGATCTATTTCCAGAAATAGCCCCCTACCAAGAGAGTTACAAAACTTACAAAGCAATTGATTATTGAAACTTGTCTTTGCACGCTTAGAGTTCTCCTTTTCTTTCTTCTGGTGTGTGTGTGTGTGTGTGTGTGTGTAATGAAGTGTTTAAATAGCTTCTTTCAAGGTATTTCTTACCATGTGGGCCACAGGCTTAGTTGTAAACACCGTTGTTCCAGTTTGCAGATCTAATGCATGTTAGTGAGGTGCCTGGATACATGTTAAAAATAATGTTGCTCAAAAAGATGTGAAATTCAGTGAATGTTAAGTGTTTGAGCTATATGTGTGTAAGGAAGTGCTTACCAACACTTCTTCTAAACTATATCTTCTTAAGCAAAATGATGAGCTGTAAAAACTGCTATTTCAAGGAGCTGGTATTGTAGGAGTTGTGGGTGTTGTAGGGACTTGTTGAAAATAGGAGTCTAAGAATGTTCTTTAAAAGAAATGTTGTATATTGTGCTGATACAGTGAATTAAAGTGTTTAACAAAGTACTATAAATTTATTTTTTAAAGAATTATTTTATTTATTTGAAAGAGTTACAGAGAGAGATGTAGAGCCAGAGAGAGAGAAAGGTCTTCCATTCCGTTGGTTCACTCCCCAAATGACCGCAATGGCCAGAGCTGAGCTGATCCAAAGCCAGGAGCCAAGAGCCTCCTCCAGGTCTCCTACACGGGTGCAGGGCCCAAGGACTTGGATCATCTTGTACTGCTTTCCCAGGTCACAGCAGAGACTTGGATTGGAAGAGGAGCAGCCAGGACTCGAACCGGTGCCCATATGGGATGCCAGTGCTGCAAGCTGGAACTTTAATTTGCTGCGCCACAGTGCCGGCCCCAAAGTACTATAAATTTAATAAGCTGCTTTAACATGTTTTTGCTTTTAATTGACACATAAAAATTGTACCTGTTTATGAAGTGCAGTGGGACATGTCCATACATGTATATAACCTACAATGATGAGTTTAGGGTCATTGGCATATCCAGCACCTAAACAGTTATCATTTCTCTGTGCAACTTTAGATTTCAAACTGCGAATAGAGGGAGATTTAACCCAGGGAAGGCAGATTGGGAATGAGGCTGGTGCGGAAAGCCAGCCACACTGGCAGGCCCCAGCGCTGGCTAACCATTAGCTTCGAGGTCCTAGGGGAAGCTCCTCCACAAATATTTGAAAGTACAAACTCCAGTTATTTGGAGGTCACCACATAAATAGGGCAGATAAAGAAACTCCGAGTGTCTCTTGTCAGCTGTTGCTGGACATCAATCCCTTTCCTCACTAGCTTGCGATACGACCCAATTTTGCTCAGAGCCATCCTTAACCGTGACCCTCCTGGTGGGAACACTGGGTCTCCCAGAGGCCCAGAATCCTGATAATAACTAATAGTTACACTTGGGCTGAATTTATCAGAGATAAATTTATAAGCCTGGCATGCAAGGCAGCAGCAAAGGGCCAGAGTATTTCTGACACATAAAAAACAATGAAGTCACTTGGAGCATTTCACCAGCGTATGCCTTTCACCACCTGTACAGTAAAGAACATGGCAAAAGTGACGAGACCACAGGTGCTTCCACACGGGAGCATGTGAGACACAAACTTAGTGAATTCCGTATTTACAACTGCGAGGAGAAACCCCAGATTTTTAATCAAGAGTCAGGGCTGAAGCAAGGTGGGCAGATGCAGGAGAGAAATAGAATTCTTCCCTCTCCTACTGGCCCTCCCCATTTTCTCTCTGCCCTCATTTAGAATTGCTCTCTTTGGTCTAAGGCCATACCACCCTGACCACACCCGATCTCATCTGATCTCAGCAGCTAAGCAGGGTTGGGTCTGGGTAGTACTTGGATGGGAGAATTGCTCTCTTTGGCCCACAGGTTTGCTTGTTGCTCCTCCATTAGGTTGTGTTCCCTTTGGAGGCACCAAGACAGTCTTATCCCCTGTTGTGTTTCTGGACTGGTGGTATGCAGGGTGTGCTCTGTAAACAGTGGAAAACCAGACAAGAGGGAAACAAGCAGAAAACTTCCTTTAAAAGGAGAAAAACAGGGTATGTTCTTGCATGGGAAAAAAAAAGAGAAAGACAGATAATGAGACATACACATTTTAAATGAGTGAAATTTAAAAAATTATGTCCCATAAAGGTTTATAACAGACATAGATATAAAATATATGACATTACTAGCTCCAAGAGAGGGGATGCTAAATGAAGTCAACCTAAAGTTCAGAAAGGAGTAGAAGTATTGTTAAATCATAATGTGTTATGTATACATGTCATATCTCTGCAGTTACCACTAAAAGGAAAAGGAGGTAAAATTTAAAAATAAATATTTGCTTAATTAAGAAGAATATAGGAAAGGGAAAATAAAGGCACAAAGAACATGTGAAACAAATAGAAAGATGGTAGGCTTAATTCCAACTATATCAGTAATTACAATAAATAGAGTTAGATTAAATACTCTAATTAAATTATCACTATTTTAAGATTTTTTAAACGTTTTTTAAAAACTCAACCAGATTTTTTTAAAGATTTATTTTATTTTACTTGAAATTCAGAGTTACACAGAGAGAGAAGGAGAGGCAGAGAGAGAGAGAGAAGTCTTCCATCGCTAGTTCACTCCCCAGTTGGCCTCAATGGCTGGAGCTCCACTGATCTGAAGCCAGGAGCCAGGAACTTCTTCTGGGTCTCCAACACGGGTGCAGGGACCCAATGACATGGGCCATCTTCTACTGCTTTCTCAGGCCATAGCAGAGAGCTGGATCAGAAGTGGAGCAGCAGGGACTCAAACCGGTGCCTATATGGGATGCCGGCACTGCAAGTGGTGGCTTTACCCACTAAGCCACAGCACTGGCCCCTCAACTAGATACTTTTTACAAGTAATGCATGTTAAGTACAAAGTATCTGAGAGAGAGGAAATATAAAAGGACAGAAAAAAATCACATCACACAAGCAATAGTCAAACAGCGTAGCTATGCTGACTTCACGACAAGCAGACAAGTATCCCCAACATAAAAAGGGATATTTAATAGGCATAAAAGAACCAATTCATTTTTTATTCTTCTTTTTTTTTTTTTTTGACAGGCAGAGTGGACAGTGAGAGAGAGAGGCAGAGAGAAAGGTCTTCCTTTGCCGTTGGTTCACCCTCCAATGGCTGCCGCGGCCGGCCGCAGCGCGCCGGCACACCGCGCTGATCCGATGGCAGGAGCCAGGTACTTATCCTGGTCTCCCATGGGATGCAGGGCCCAAGGACTTGGGCCATCCTCCACTGCACTCCTGGGCCACAGCAGAGAGCTGGCCTGGAAGAGGGGCAACCGGGACAGAATCCGGCGCCCTGACCGGGACTAGAACCCGGTGTGCCGGCGCCGCAAGGCAGAGGATTAGCCTAGTGAGCCGCGGCGCCAGCCAGAACCAATTCATTTTAAAGGCAGAACAGTACTAAATTTGTAGTCATCTGATAACATAGCTTCAACATATATTTCAAAAGAGAGTTACATGTTTACCATTGACTGTCTTTGAGGAAAGTGGCTGGAGGACTCCAGTGGAACTGTGATCGTTATCTCCACCACAGGTTCTCCACAGTCTCTGCTGCCCCCCTGGCCAAAACAGATACCTGGCCAAAGGATGTGGGCATCCTCGCCATGGAGGTCTACTTCCCAGCCCAATACGTGGACCAGACTGACCTGGAGAAGTTTAACAATGTGGAAGCAGGAAAGTATACCGTGGGCTTGGGTCAGACCCAGATGGGCTTCTGCTCGGTCCAGGAGGACATCAATTCCCTCTGCCTGACAGTAGTGCAACGGCTAATGGAGCGCACACAGCTCCCGTGGGACTCCGTGGGCCGGCTGGAAGTGGGCACAGAGACCATCATTGACAAGTCCAAGGCTGTCAAAACAGTGCTCATGGAACTCTTCCAGGACTCAGGCAACACAGACATCGAAGGCATAGATACCACCAATGCCTGCTATGGTGGCACTGCCTCCCTCTTCAATGCCGCCAACTGGATGGAGTCCAGCTATTGGGATGGTATGTGGGGCCAGGGGCCTTATGTAAGAAAGGAGTTGGGGTTGGAGGCGGACCCTGTTGGTATTGTTTCTCAGATCCCCAGATGGCTTCCTCCTGGGAAGGAAGGACAACTTACTCATACAGCTGCTGCTGTTGTTCAACAGACCAGTCTAGTAATAACCAAATGCACTGTTTAGAGCTACACAGGTAGGTAGGAAGCATGTTCACCTGGCCATTCATTTAGTCCTTACAACAGCTTAGGATGTGAGCCTTATCCTTGATTTGCAGATTAGAAAATGGAAGACCTGATAATATTGTTCATAATGAGAATGGAGGCAGGACACCAAACCAAACTCAATACATTTCTCTTTTGACTGCACCTGTTTATCTCTTAAACACCTTCTAAGAATCTAGGAGATATAGGTGATACTGAGTTTTTAATTATTTTATTTTATTTTATTTTATTTATTTATTTTTTTGACAGGCAGAGTGGACAGTGAGAGAGAGAGACAGAGAGAAAGGTCTTCCTTTGCCGTTGGTTCACCCTCCAATGGGCGCCGCGGCTGGCGCGCTGCGGCCGGTGCACCGCGCTGATCCGATGGCAGGAGCCAGGAGCCAGGTGCTTTTCCTGGTCTCCCATGGGGTGCAGGGCCCAAGCACCTGGGCCATCCTCCACTGCACTCCCGGGCCACAGCAGAGGGCTGGCCTGGAAGAGGGGCAACCGGGACAGAATCCGGCGCCCCGACCGGGACTAGAACCCGGTGTGCCGGCGCCGCTAGGCGGAGGATTAGCCTAGTGAGCCGCGGCGCCGGCCTGAGTTTTTAATTTTTAAAAATGCTTTATTTATTTGAAAGGCAAAGGGGCAGAGGCAGACAGAGATTTTCCATCTACTGGTTCACTCACTAAATACCTGCAACACTCAGAACTGGTCCAGGCCAAAGCCAGGAGATGGCAGCTCAACCTGGGTCTCCGATGTGGCTGTCAGGAACTCAAGTACTTGAGCCATAACCACTACCTCCCAGGGAGGACATTAGCAGGCAACTGGAATCAGAAGTAGATCGGGACTTGAACTCAAGAATTCCAGTAGGGATGGGGGCTTTCCAAGCAGTAGCATCTTAACTGCTGAGCCAAATGCCCACGCTCATAGGTGATATTGATAGACCTGGTTAAGCCACTGTTTGCAATACCAACATTCCATATGAGTGCTGCATGGAGTCCCAGGTATTCCACTTGTGATCCAGCTCCCTACTAATGCCCCTGGCCCCAGTCATTGTGGTCATTTGGGGAGTAAACCAGCAGATGGAAGATTCTTTCTCTCTCTCTGACTCCATCTTTCAAATAAATAAATCTTTTTATAAAAAAGAAAGATTTATCTAAGTTTATATGTTAGTAGGTCAATATCCTCATAGAAATAGGTCCAGAGAACCTCAGGATAAACAGTCACACAGTATTTCCAACCCTCCTCTCCTGCGTGGCTCCTCCATTTTTGATTTTTGCTGAATGTGGTAATATTACCATGTATTTTCCTTATATCTTCCATCAATACTATGTTGAAGGAATAACCCAGGCTGTGATGGCAAGAAAATGTCCAAGGGAAATAGTACAAAATAAGAGTTAAAAACCCACTGCTATAATCCAAAAGTTGTACCTATAAAATTTATATTTATTAAATAAAAGCTTTCTATAAAATAAAAAAGAAAACCTAACTCTGTTAATAACTGCTGATAAGTACCTTAACCACCTTGAGCCCCAGGGGTTCTTATGTGCCTGTCTGACTAGCAGAGTTAGCAGGGTTGAGTAAAATAATCTACAGAGATGTGAAAGAATAGTACCTTGGCAATCAAAGCACTTGATATGTACTAAATTTGAAACTAGGATTAAAAACCTTGGGAACTGCAGTAAACATTATTTATAAAATTCATTATAAAATCTTGATGTTGATAGGAAACTTAGAGGTCATCTAACCAAATATCCTTTGCTTTAAAAAGATGCCAAGAGAGGTTTAACTGTTTGTCTCTGTTCATATAGCAAGACAGTGCAATTCCATATATTTTTTAGATTTATTTATTTGAGAGGTAGAGTCACAGACAGTGAGAGGGAGAGACAGAGAGATAGGTCTTCCTTCCATTGGTTCAGTCCCCAAATGGCTGCAATGGCCAGCGCTACGCTGAACCGAAGCCAGGAGCCAAAAGCTTCTTCCTGGTCTCCCATGCGACTTCAGGGGCCCAAGGACTTGGGCCATCTTCTACTGCTTTCCCAGACCTTAGCAGAGAGCTGGACTGAAAGAGGAGCAGCCGGGACTAGAACCGGCGCCCATATGGGATACCAGCACCGCAAGTGGAGGACTAACCTACTGCACCGCGGCGCTGGCCCCACTCGGTGATTTTTAAATGGCACTAGCTGGCCTTACCATAAACGGTTCCATTAATGTGGGATGTTCCTGTCTCTGAGTAGTCAAATCTGTTCCTACACTTTCTTTCCCACTTAACACCTGACTATTACCTCTCTAGCAACCCCTACCATCATTACCAGCACCGATATGTAACTGAAATATAGAAATGACAGGCAAGGGACATCCATCAGCCTTTACCCAAAAATCAAAGAGCCTATTCTTCGGAACATTGATAGCTTGAAGCACATCACTGCAAACATCTCTCTGGAAGACAGTGTCTTCACCCACAAATATGGACATTAAGTACCTCATTGGGTGGTTTAAGTATTGTTTGAGAATAACTAGTATCTAGCTTGTATTGTAAATACTAGTTTTTCCCTCTACTCCTTGGCCTTCTTGTAATTTGGAAGAAATCTTAGGATCGTGAAATGCTATATGGTGATTAGTGTCAACCTAAATTGTCTTTACCACACCAAGTAGCAAATTCTTCATTGAATTCAGAGACAGAATTCTGAATACTTGAGCTAGCATGTCGGGACTTTGCATGTCAGATGGACCACGAGCTTCACTAGAACATAAACTCACAGAGCTGGGATTCTGAGGCTTGTTCACTGCTCTATTCCCAGTACCTATGCTTGTGCCTGACACATGGGAGGTGCCCTGTCCACTCTCGAGCTGGTTCATGATGATAATTCTGTCTCCCTTCCCTTTGCAGGTCGCTATGCACTGGTGGTCTGTGGCGACATCGCAGTCTATCCTGACGGTAATGCCCGACCTACAGGTGGGGCTGGAGCTGTGGCAATGCTGATTGGGCCCCATGCCCCTCTGGCCTTGGAGCAAGGTTTGTAGCACACTGTTACCAAAGGATTGTGTGTGACAGAGCTGAATGCATAGATGTTAATCCCAGATTGGCATCCTCATTGCTTAAGAGCTGAGATGTGATTTTGAGGGTGGTATTGATTGCCACCGAAAGGTGGATCTGGGGAGCACAGGGTGGGAGGAAGGGATTTGGAGCAATCAGTGAGGTTTGCTCTTCTGCATTGTCATGCATTGGAACAAGGACATGGGGAATGACTGCTGCTGATGAGGGACTTTAGGAAACCAAACTGGCAGCTGCAGAAGAAAGAAGCTGACTGGGTGTGCAGTGAAAGTCTTCCCTTTGAGGTGCCGGATTCTGTCCTGGTTGCCCCTCTTCCAGGCCAGCTCTCTGCTGTGGCCAGGGAGTGCAGTGGAGGATGGCCCAAGTGCTTGGGCCCTGCACCCCATGGGAGACCAGGAGAAGCACCTGGCTCCTGCCATCGGATCAGCGCGGTGCGCTGGTTGCAGCGCGGCGGCCACGGCGGCCATTGGAGGATGAACCAACGGCAAAAGGAAGACCTTTCTCTCTGCTTCTCTCTCTCACTGTCCACTCTGCCTGTCAGAAAAAGAAAAAAAAAAAAAGAAAAAAAGAAAGTCTTCCCTTTGAGGCGTTTGGCTTCTGTGGCAGGTTTTGCCAAGTCCACATAGGTGTGGAAAGGGAAACACAGATCTCATTTATGTGAAACTAACAATCTACTCCACTCCTTTCGATACAGGAGGAGCGTTGATCAGGCCTTGGCTTGGGCACGGAGGCTCCTTTTCCATGGTTTCCCCACCCTTTCTACTTGAGGAGGGTCACACTGTGGAGTCCTTTCAACACTCTGTCTTTCCAGGGCTTCGGGGCACCCATATGGAGAACGCGTATGACTTCTACAAACCAAATCTGGCCTCCGAGTACCCGCTGGTGGATGGGAAGCTGTCCATCCAGTGCTACTTTCGGGCACTGGATCGATGTTACACAGCATACCGCCAAAAGATCCAGAAGCAGTGGAAGCGAGGTAGGGGATCCAGGTGGCGGGAGGTGGTGGCTCTATTTGTGCCTGAAAGTGTCAGCCACACAGTATTGTTCAGCTTTTGATACTAACAAAGTAAAATTCCTGAGAGGCACTGTTTGTGAAGGGAAAAGGTTTATTTTGACTTGCCATTTGGGGGATTCTCAGCCTAAGATTTGGCAACCCCATTGGTTTAGGCATCATGATTCAACCATGAGGCTCCAACCCAGGAACCAAATCAAATCTAATCACTCCCCTAAGGCCCCACCTTGGGACACTATAGTTGGATCAAACTTCCATCCTAATTCATTAACCATTTACATCAGACTCTGGGGCCTAAATGTCTTCATGAGTGTAGGGAGCCAATCGTAATGCATACAAGATCTTTTTTTTCCTTCAATGAAAAGCAGTGTTAAAAGAGTTTCATCATATCCCTCTCTTACGCTCTTCCCAGGGTCTATGCTAAAACCTATTTGATGTCTCTCAAACCCAAATATAAAATTGCCTCTAACTTGTGCTAAATCAAAGTAAGTAAATGATGCAGGGCCAAAGCTCCCAGGATGAAACCAGTGGTGTCAGCCACCTGGGAAGATACTGTTGTGAGGCAGAGTAGCCACATCCTGCTGGGGCTGGGATTTGTTTCTGAGTCAGGTACAATTTGACTCTTGGTCTGATGGATGTTGAAATATTTTACCTATATTTTCTGTATACTGAAGTGTTACGAGCAATTTTTCTCTGGATGGGGTATTCCAGGTTGATTTTATTTTTACCTTTAGTTTATTAATTTTCCTGTTAAAATGATTACTTTCATCATCAGAAAAGAAGCAAATGGATTTTGCTTTAAAAATACAGGGAGATCCATTTATTAAAAAGTGAAAAGTGTGCTTACGTGCTTGGCTGTGCCCAGGTGGGTGACAGGTGTGAAAGGCAGTGCTCACTGTGGGACAGTCCTGAGCTGGAGCATTGCACCATGGATGCTCAGGGAGGGGCATCGGGATTACTTCTTGCCCCTTTCCATTGTGCTGTGGCTCCTGGTAGAGGTGGTGTATGGGTATGAAGTCAACTTAGCCTGTCTCTGTCTTCCCACTGTACAGTCGCTAGTAACTAATTGCTCCCACTGCCCTCTGAATTCACATTGCATTTAAACTTGACCCCTTTTCTCCTGTGGACCTTGATGGCTGCTGTTTTGATCACAGCGCTAAATTGCAAACTTCTACAGCCAGAGGCTGCAGTGCCCTCCCCTTCAGAGTGGGAGACCAGGCCGTGCTGCAGGGACAGAGGTGTCAGAGCGCAAACCTGAGGCTGCCTTCTTTAAGTTGGGTGGCTTTTAGTAATTCTATGACTCACTTAGTGTTTTGGAGACCCTATTTCCTGCGTCAGAAAATCAAGCAAATGGGACAGCATCAGTCTGGTGTAGAGAAAGCGGCTGCTGCAGAGGTTGGCGATGGTAGATACAAAGATGCTCGTTTCCTTCGCACCTTTCTCATTCACAGAGGGTGTGTAGGAAGTGCAGGTGAAATGGATGAGCTGTGTTTGCTGGGGGCAGCAACTAGTTTTCTGGGAGCCCCAGCCCCCAGTGCCATCACATCCTGCTCCACGTGGCTCATGTGTCTTGCTGCGCCCTTGACTTTGCCCTTGCTCTTCCAGACGGCATCGACAGACCTTTCACCCTCGATGATCTGCAGTACATGATCTTCCACACCCCCTTTTGCAAGATGGTCCAGAAATCTCTGGCTCGCCTGGTGCTCAATGACTTCCTGTCAGCCAGCGACGACACCCAATCCAGCGTATACAAGGGGCTGGAGGCCTTCAGGTAAGTTCTGTGTGGGAGGACCTAGAGAGGCTGAGGAGTGAGCAGGGAGGAGGCTCCCTCATGTCGAGACTGGACAACAGCAACGGGAAGGTTGCCAAGACTTATGTGGAGCCAGGGGCTACAGTCTGCCCACAGCCCTCCGCGTGTACTTCCGGGGCGGGGGCACAGAACATCTGCCAGCACCTCTGGATCCTGTGACTGTGTGTGAGAAAGCACTCTGGATCCTGTGACTGTGTGTGAGAAAGCACAGAGAATAAGTAGGAGGGGAAGGGGAGTGTGGCGATGGCACCGTGCTCAGCAGCTGCTGTGCACCGGGCATCCTCCTAAAGGCTCCAGACACAGAGGTGCGTGTGACTCCAGGACCCCTGCCCTAGGAGGTCTCACAGTCTGCGGGGACACAGCCGGCAGATGCAGGAGACCCTGGGAGTCCCTTGCTTGTTGTCTCCATCTCCCCCATCTGTAGAATGGAGCTAGTCTGGCCCACCCCCTTAGATGTCGAAGGGCAGGAAGAGAGCTCTGTGTGGCTGCTACTGTGGGATATGCGGGAAAGCAGCATGCGCACTGCCAAGCTTTCCCTTTCTTGTTGATTTTTTTTTTTTTAATTTCAAGCTTAGACTATTTTACCAACATTGTCCCTGTTACTAACTACAGCTCCCAACCCTACCACTAACTCACTGGCTAAACCATCACAATTAGCACAAACAACACTTGCAAGACCCACCCTATTTAAGTAAAAAATGTACCAAAGATAACAGCTTAGTATCTGTAATCTAAGCTCTTATCAGGGACAGTGATGTGGCACAGTGGGTGAAGCTGCCCCTTGCGATGCCAGAATCCCATACCAGAGTGCCAGTATGAGTATGAGCTCCTTTGCTCTCCATCCAGCTCCCTGTCAGGATCCCGGGGAAGGCAGCAGAAGATGGCCCAAGTACTTGGGCCCCTGCCACCCATCAGGAGACCTAGATGGAGTTCCCGGCTTCTGGCTGGCCCAGTCTGGGTCACTGCAGCCATTTGGGGGAATGAGTCAGCAGATGGAGGATCTCTGTATCTCTCCCTCTCTCTGTCACCCTGCCTTCCAAATAAATAAATAAATAAATAAATAAAGTAAAGCTTTTTAAAAAAGATTTTATCAGTATTAAGATAAATACCTTAGTGAAAAAAATGAGCAAAAGAGATGAACAAGAAATTTTCTTAAAGAGGAAATGCATATAATCACATTTTTAAGTGTTAAAGAAATAAATAGGCAAGTTACCATGTTCTTCAATGTAATCTTTATAGGACTTGAATAGCCAGAATGGACAAGGTTTTGGAAAAAGGAACAATAGTGGATGTGTAAACGGATACAAGTGTTTAGAAGAGTAATAGCAGAGCATGAAGCTAAAGCCTTAAAGGATGTGCATGCCTTTTGGTTCATTATTCGTGTTGAAAACACAAGCAGGGCTGGGTCTAAGCAGCTGCATCCCGTATTGGGTGTCTGGGTTAGAGATCTGGCTCCGCTTCCAGTGTTTCCTGCTCATGTACACTACACTGTGAGAGACAAAGAGTGATGACTCTTTGTCTGCTTGGGTCCCAGCCACCCATGAGAAGCACCTGGAGTGAGTTCTGGGCTCCCGGGCTGAAGCCCAGTCCACCCCCCAGTGCTTGTGGGCATTGGGGAGTGAACCAGAAGGTGGAAGATCTCTTTCTCTCTGTCTCTGTCGCTCTCTGTCTGTCTGTCTTTCCCTCCCTCTTTGTCTCTCTGCTTTTCAAATAAATACAATTTAAACAAATAAAAAGTAGAAGGACAAGGAGCTGTTCATTGTAAGCTAAATAGTGAGGAGCAGGGGTGAAATTATTTAAAGCAAGATACCTTGTCATGGGCCATTCTGTGCTCTTTGAAAATTACATTATGGAAGATTATTCACTGTCGTGGAAAAAAGTATTTACTAAGACAACACGCTAAACAGAATGCATGGTATAGTTTATCTCTAGTTTGCTAGTAGATCATATGAAAGTAGATGTAGAGGCTACAAGTAAACTACACCCTGAGTGCAGTCTCTGAATGGTAGCACTGCAGTTGCCGTGGGTTTCTGTGTGTGTGTGTGCATGCGCACGTGCATGCCTTTCCGTATTTCCAAATGTTGTCATAAAACATGTGCCTAAAGGTCTTCTCTCCTGAAGCTGCTCCTTCCCCCCTTGCTCCCCCACCCCCTCCTGTGGCTCCTCACCTGGCCCCCTCTGCCTGCCACACAGGGGCCTGAAGCTGGAAGATACCTACAACAACAAGGAAGTGGATAAAGCTCTTCTGAAGGCCTCTCTGGACACGTTCAACAAGAAGACCAAGGCCTCCCTTTACCTCTCCACACACAACGGGAACATGTACACCTCATCCCTGTATGGGTGCCTGGCCTCACTCCTGTCCCAGTGAGTTCTGTGTCTGGCCCCTCCTCCACACCCCGAATCACATGGTCTGCAGGGGCAACTGGAGTAAGGGAGGGAAGAAGGCAGAGAGGAAGCTTGTTTCAAAGGTAGTGGTGTGGGGAGATCCACGACCTGTGTTAATCAGTGGTCTCCAGAGTGAGCACGCATATGTAAGGGGATGTGTAAGGTCTACTTGGGTACATAATTTTGTCTCACCTATGTAAAACCTCCATGTACTGAGTAGAGTATGGTGATTAAAGAGGGTTCAGCTTCAGGGCCCACAGCTGGAATTCAAATCCCCTTACCACTTAGTAGCATTGACCTTGGAAAAGTACTCAACCTCCACGTGCCTCATTTCCCCCCTTGTAAAATAACAGTACCTGCCTTCACACTTGTGATGAACACCAAGTGTCCAAAATGACATAAAACTGAAGTGTGTAGCAGGTGCCCAAATGTGTGTGATTTCTATTCATTTCCTATTTTGTGGGAATTTGTAAGGAAATATTGAATGTAACTTAGGAAAAATACTTAGCAGTGAACTTGATCAAATTTTTCCTAGCAAGGGATAATCAAAAAGATGTGAGTGCTGAACCACGAGCAGTCAGTGCGGGAGGCTTGAGGGAGAGTTCAATGGTCTGACCTCCCTCTCCCTGGAGGTGGCTTCAGAATTTTCTGAATTCCTCTTCCCACGAGTGGGGAGAAGTTCCCTTTATACCCCAAATTCTGCGTGCTCACTGTCCCTTACTTATGTTGAGTATTAAGCACTTTCCTGTTCCTAAGGTTTCCTAGTCCCAGGCCTGTCCCCGGTCTGCCAGCGTCCCTCGCTGAGTCAAGTGCCGGGCCCCGGGTTCCAGCGCCTTGAGGTGGACGGGAGGTGTCTGGCTGGGAGGCCGGTGCTGTATTAGAAGTGCAGTGCATGGTGCCGATGCATTTCTGGTCTGGGCTTCCTTCCCTGCAGCCACTCTGCGCAGGAGTTAGCGGGCTCCCGGATTGGCGCCTTCTCTTACGGCTCTGGCTTAGCAGCAAGCCTTTTCTCATTCCGCGTGTCCCAGGATGCTTCTCCGGGTGAGTCTCCCATCTTCCTGTCAGGCACCCTGGATGACAGTCATCTGGCAAAACAGTCACCTCTGCCTCTTCGCTACTGAAGCTGCCGTCTGGACAAGCAGAGAAACTCACGGAGCAGGGTTAGCAGTGCAGGGATTCTGTGGGGTGCGTGCATTTCGGTGCTTCCCTGGCTACTCCTTAGAGACAAGGTTGGTATGGGGAGAGCAGATTGTCTCAGCCAAGAGTCCAGGCAGAGGGTAATGGTGGTTTGGTGGCAACTGGCTCAAGAGAAGTTGATAGATTTGAGAGATTCTGTAAGTATTTAGTGGTTGTTCTATGACTGATGTGATTAAGAAGAGACACACAGGGGCCGGTGTTGTGGTGCACCAGGTTTGGTGACCGCTTGTGATGCCGTATCCCATGTCAGAGCACTGGTTCAAATCCCAGCTCCCTGTAATGTGTCTGGGAAAGCAGCAGGTGATGGCTCAAGTGCCTGGGCCCCTTGCACCCTTGTGGGAGACTAAGGTGGAGTTCCTGGCTCCTGGTTTCAGCCTGGCCAACCTGGCTTTTGCAGGCATTTGGAGAGTGAACCAGTATATGGAAAACCTCTCTCTCTCTTTCTCTCTCTCTCTCTTGTTCTCACTCTCACTCTACCTTTCAAATAAGGAAGGAAGGAAGGAAGGAAGGAAGGAAGGAAGGAAGGAAGGAAGGAAGGAAGGAAGGAAGGAAGGAAAGAAAGAAAGAAAGAAACATGCAGGCACTATGTGAGATATGCCTTGACTAAATGAGTGTGCCTGCCTGTATGTTTTATGAACATGTGGTTTTGCTTATGGTTTTTGGTACGCCAAGCCACACTCAGAGCACTTTTCCCAGGGGTGCAAGCTCCCACAGAACCTGCTGTCATTTGGACTGGTGACTGGCACCAATGATAATGACAGTGAAATAGGCTTAACAATCTTGCTTTTGCTTCTCAGGCTCTCCTCTGGAGAAACTGGTGTCCAGCATATCAGACCTGCCAAAACGCCTGGCCTCCCGGAAGCGGATGTCTCCTGAGGAATTCACAGAAATAATGAACCAAAGGGAGCAATTCTACCACAAGGGTGAGGAGAAGGGCAGGAAGAAAGGGGAGAAAGTCAATCTCAGACTTGATGTCAGTAGCTGGGAGCCAGGGAGCCGTCAGAAATCTAGCATGCGTAGTCCAGAGTCAAGCCTGCTACGAGAGATGGTTGTGAGATCTGCCAGACGATCTGTTGTCAAAGGGGAATGGGAGGGGGGATTGGGGTAAGGTGATGGGGGCAGCCTTGTGGAGTAGCGAGTTAAGCTGCCACCTGCGGTGCCAGCATCCCATCTGAACACCAGTTTGAGTCCAGTTACTCCATTTACGACCCAGGTCCCTACTAATGTGCCTGGGAAAGCCGCATTGATGTGAGAAACCCAGAAGAAGCTCCTGGCTTTGGCCTGGCCCAGTCCAGCCCTGGCCATTGCATTCGTTTTGAGTGAACCAACAGATGGAAGATCTCTCTCTATCTATATCTGTGTGTGTGTGTGTGTGTGTGTGTGTGTGTGTTCTCCCTCTGTAACTCTGCCTCACAAATAAAACAAATAAATTTAAAGGAAAGGGAGCAGGAAGGAGAAGCAGAAGGCAGAGTTGGGAAGAGGCAGAAGGCAATATGTAGTGTGGATTTCAACTAACCACCCAGACCTTGAACCAGACCACCTTGTCCCATGGAAACCAGAAGTACTTGCACAGTTGTTGAAATGCTGTCAGTGTAAAAGTTGAGAGTTCAGACTTTAGAGCTTGGAGACCATATCTAAACCTGAGCTGTGTCACATACTAGTTGTTTTGTCTTTGGGAAAATTATTTACATTTTCTTAGTTGTCTCATTTCTAAAATCATACTTACTATGCAAGATTTCCAAACATATTGGAGGAATTCATGCACATAAATAAGATATCAATGAATATTACTGTCTTCTCCCAATGCCCCCTTTCTCCATCAAATATCTATACAAAATTACCCACCCTCAAAGCAACAAATGTAAAGGAAACAAAAGCCAAAGTTAGGACTGGAGATACCAGATGTTATTTTTTAAATTGTGGTAACTACATTTCCTCAAACAAAACTTAGGGTGCATGGTTTGTATCGTGGTCTTAAAGGACAAAGAATGCAAAGAATTGGGAGTGTCTGAGGACACTTTGATGACCGACTGGCGGTCATGCATCTCCTCTGAGACAGGGGACCCTTGTAGCAAACAAAACCACTGGCAATAAAAATATGACCTCTGAGATGAACATGAATGAGCAATGCAAGAAATCAGAGCCAGACAATGTACGAGTAGCGAGAAAGTGTCTATTAGGAAGCATGAAGCTCTGGGGTCTACTTCAACCTGGGTCCCGTTGCCAAGAGTGTGATGAAGATGTCAGTGGATGAAGCACATGTTTACTGCAGGAAGATGGCATGCGCCTATGGCGAGATCTACTGGATCCAAGGTGGCTGCCTCTCTGGTTCTGCTGGTGCAGGCTTCTGCTTGTTGTGCCAAAGACAACCATGCAGCCTGGGGCAGCCAGTCGGGAGAGCATCACTGTGAACCTGGAGATACCCCTATCACTTTTTTTCTCTTTCCCGAATTCATGTAGCTCTTGGTGACTAATGTGCGTTTTCCTCATTCCACAGTGAATTTCTCACCACCCGGTGACACAAAGAACCTTTTCCCAGGCACTTGGTACCTGGAGCGAGTGGATGAGCTCCATCGCCGGAAGTATGCCCGGCGTCCCATCTAGATGTGGTGAGTGGAGCTTGCAGTGTTGGTGACATAAAACCCTGATGTCTTTCTTGGGGAAACAGATGCCGTCTGATACTGTAACCAGGCCCAAGAGGGTCAGAGGTGGGGATTTTGTACCATGAGCACCAATTAAGACTCTTGGGGGTCTTTGCCTGGGAAAGTAAAAAAAAAAAAAAAAAAAAAAAAAAACTGAAGGAAGGACATATTCTGATATCTTGGGTGGGAAGAGTAGGCATGTTTTCCTGATCTGCTCAAGATAAGAAACTCCCCTAGAAGCTTGATTGAAACAAGACCAGCATCCTTAAGAGGAAGCAGGCAGTGAACCTGAAGCTATGGAATTCATTGCTCCCAAAGGGTGAGATCATCAAAAGGCAAAGAGCGTCAAAAGAGGTACACAACGGTGTGCTGGGGCAGATTTGTTAGGAAGCAGAGATGCCCAGGGTTCTGCTGGAGACAGAGGCCTCAGCTGGAGAGAAATTGGGACCAGGGCCCTCTGACAAACCTCATGTCAAACGATGCCTTGTGGCAGAAGCAGTGAGGTTTGGGAAATCAGTATGGACACACACAGGAAGAAGAGACTTCAATGGAAGAAGGCTGGGGTGACAGAAAGACAAGAGAAATGGGAGAATTCTTTATGACATTCTAAAAGGGAAAAGCAAGTCCAAGTTGAGTATCCATTATTCAAAATGTTTGGGACAAATAATAGTTCAGCTGTGGGGGGTTTTCAGATTTTGGGGTAAATGCATACGTCGCTAACTGAGCACCCCTACTCAAAAAAATCTGAGATGAAAAAGTACTCCAAAATCCAAAACTTTTGAGTGTCATGTCAGGTTGAAGAGTTTCAGACACGGGAGTATTGCAGATTTTTGGGTTAGGGATGCTCAACCTGTCCTCAGAATTGGAATCTTCTTGTTCACGAACCCAGCCTTCAGTTTGCCTAGCAAACAGGAAGGATCCGCTGAATGGAAGACTGAGAAGTGACTTCTTTCACAACCTGTACATCTCAATGAATACAGTCCCCGAGTTTTTAACTTTTCCTCTCCTTCAGCAGAGGAAGGGAGAACCACAAAAAGGCGTTCAAGGCAGGGCACGGGCCAGGGGAAGGAAAGCAGGCGGCCCGCCGGTGCGGGAGAGGCAGTAGCAAGCACATGAGCAGGGCTCGCCCCCAACCACTGGGACAGCCCCGGTTGCTTGGCCCCCACTGTGAGGTGCTGAAGAGCTGCAGCTGGGGTGTCAGGGGCTGGGCGAGGTGCGGCCGACAGGCAGCTGGAGAAGGCAAGCTCCGTCAGCAGGCTCAGGAGGATCCAGTGCCAACAGAGAGCTGTTTGTTTCAACTTCTGTTCTTAGGGGCAGGTTGGTGCCGAAGAGGCAGCTCTTAACATGTGTTGAGTGAGTTCAGTCATGCACAGAGAGAGAGAGAGAGAGAGAGAGAGAGAGAGAGAGAGAGAGATTCGGGGTTTTCATGGGAGAATTTACGAATCAGCCCTCTCTCATCCTCTCATGATTGACAGCCCTCCTGAGTGCTCAGGCAGCTCTGTACCTACAAAGAGAACAGGTGGTGGACACTTGTTCTTGTCTGGTTTCATCACTCACGCAAGCAACCCACACCAGACTACAGGTGAAACGGAGGCTTTGCATCAGGGCGGTGCACAGGCAGACCCGCTGCCTACCTGAGCTCCTGAGCCCTGAGCGCAGGTCCCTCTGGCATCCAGGCTGGGAGCTGGGTGGGCATGAGCGCTCTCATTCCTCAGGCTGCAGGTAGGGGAGTGCGCTGCACATCCCCTGGCAGGGTGCAGGTCCTGGGGGCACGGGCCCAGGCTGAGACGCGTGAGCGATTGATCATCTTTTGTTTGTTTCTGCTCCACAGATCAGTGCAGTTGTTTCTGGGAAGAGTGTGCTAGCAGACTGTCTGCCCACAAATCCTATTTGCAAATCTTGCTTGTAGCCGGTAACGGTAGCCCCTGCACACATCGCCCCTGTGGTGAGGAGCCATCCTTCATGGGTCCTTCGGCGCGTCTCCCTGATGCAGTCACTGGCACAGGATCGTGATGGAAAGGGCCTGGGCTCCCTGTGAAAACGCAGATGCAGGAATGGAGAGGAGGCCCCCTCTCGTATACCGGCCTCCAGAAACGTGGCGGATCAGTTGTCTTCTTCACGATCCACAAAAGTTTCCTATCGTATGTCGTGGTTTTATTAGCATTGACAAATTCCTGAGTTGTTAAAGCTTTATTCATTTTCTAAGGTTTCCTGGATATTACTAATACAAGGCTACTTCAAAGGGCTGGTGGAAAAATGGAATTAAAAGACAAACTTATTTTGGTGCAAAAAAATTTGAAGTCTTTGCATAATACATACCGTCCATGAATTTTTGAAGATCCCTCATATGCATGGATTTCAAGATTGTTTTGCATCCAGGGCAGGCATTTGGTGCAGCAGCTAAGCCACTGCTTTGGACAGTCACATTTTTCCATAGATGGGCTGTGGCCGGCATGTGGGGAGTGAGCCAGCAGATGGGAGATTTCCGTCTGTCTCTCTCTCTCAAAGTGAAATTTTTTAAAAAACAGCTTTTTGCATTAAAATGAATTCAGCTTATAATCCATTTTCCATGAACATTTTGAAGTACCTTAATATATGGCAATTAAGAAGAGAGAAGGAGGGGCTGGCGCTGTGGTGAAGCAGGTAAAGCCGCCTCTTGCAGTGCCGGCATCCCGTATGGGCGCCAGTTCAAGACCCAGCTGCTCCACTTCCAATCCAACTCTCCGCTGTGGCCTGGGAAGGCAGTGGAAGACAGTCCGAGTCCCTGGGCCCCTGCACCCGTGTGGGAGACCTGGAGGACACTCCTGGCTCCTGCCTTCAGATTGGCACAGCTCTGGTGTTGTGGCTGGTTGGAGAGTGAACCAGCGTATGGAAGACCTCTCTCTCTCTCTCTCTCTCTCTCTGCCTCTCCTCTTTCTGTGTAACTCTGACTTTCAAATAAATAAATAAATCTTTAAAACATTAAAAAAAAAGGAGAGAAGGAGAAGATTACCCCTGTATATCTTGGAAAATACAGTACCCTACTTCTTGGAAAATCCAAGACCAAGAAGAGCACATGTACTGACATATACATAACCCTGGTCTGACTCACCTGTGCCTTCCTGCCTTCCCTTTCAGATTCCATTGTATTTCTGCCATATGCCAAGTACTATGACATCCGCAAGGCAAATAACCTGGTGAAGCAGCTTCCCCAGCTTACTTCCCTGCCCTAGAGACACTGGCCCTAGGCAAGCGTTCACATCAGTGGTTGAGCCTCCACCTGGGATGCTTGCATTCCGTGCCGGAGTGCCTGGGTCAAGTCCCAACTCAGCTTCCAAGTCCAGCTTCCTGCTAGTGTGCATCCTGGGAGGCAGCAGGTGATGGCTCAAGTATTTGGCTCCCTACACCCATGGAGGAGACCCAGACTGAGTTCCAGGCTCCAGGTTTCTGCCTGTTCTAGCCTTGGCTGTTGCAGGCATTTAGGGAGTGAGACTGTGGTTGGAAGATCTCTCTCTATCTTTATGTCTTTCTGTGTGTCTGCCTTTCAAATAAAATGAAAACAAGTAAATAAAGAAAGATACTGTCCAGACAGGGGCCAGCAGGAGTTAGAGATCAGAATCTCCTTGGCCATATCGTGCCTGTTTTATCTGGACAAATAAGCCGAGGAAAATGGGTTAAGTTTCTGGCTCCTCCATTTGGATAAAACCTGCAGGAAACTTTCCAGTAGGGCATTGAGTCCCTCCCCCATTGAGTGAGGATACAGCTTTTCCCAGGGTCCTTTTAGTCAAACAGCAACGATTTGGAGAGATGGGATTGAGCAGAGCAGGGGAGATGAAGGGGGGTGAGGGTAGTAGGTTGTTGCTGTTTATTTCCCCTTGAGGGTTTCCTCAGCCACCCCAATGAGAAAAGGAAGCTTTGGAGAAGACAGAGCCATTTCTGCATGAAGAGCAAGCCCTGCTGGCCCGGGAGGCAGAGGGACATACATGGGAAAGAGGCTGGGCCCGCCCCCTTACTTGTTCCACTCAAGGCTGCGCAAGTCTCAACAACCACCTGCCTGTCTGAAATCAACCAATTTGAGCAGCTAATCCAGCGTCTGCTGATGGTCAGCCCAGTCCTCTCTCAAGTTGCTGCTGAGGTTGTGTTTACTACACCAGCTGCTGTCCGCCAGCCCTTCCCCGCCACCCTCTGCACCTGCTCACCCTCAGCAGGTGTCTGGTAGGCACTTCTGGCAGGGGGGACGTCGACCTCTCTTAAGGCTCTGGAGCAGCGCCGGTATCTGTGGCAGATGTTGGAGACCACGGAAAGGTTGCCATGCTGAAACTGCCTCTGGTGGCCTTGGCAACCAGGGACCTTCCACACCACTGGCCGCTGGTGCCAGGTTTGCCTCCACTATGCTGGACATTTGGACACACCCATGTTCTTAAAGATGCTTAAAAACCAGGCATCAGGGCACTGACCAAAGGGATGGATGCTGTCCTTGCACGTGCACGACAGCTGAATTTCAGCCCTGCTCCACCTGCTTATCACCACCATTGCACCTGCAGACTTCCCCCTCCCCTCTCACTCCTCTTCACCAAGTTTTGTGCTGAGCCCAGGGCCTTGTGCTGGCAGTGCTGAGATCCTCTGCGTGAAAACTGGAGCCAGCCTGCTCTGAACAAGGCCCTCTCCATGAGGCATGGACAGACCCAGAGGAAACGGGTTTCCAATTGCCCTGCCACCATTTTCACCCTGAAACTTGGCGATGCCACGCAAATGAAAAATCACCCAGGGGGACCAAGAGCAGGAATGAGGATGAACGAGGGTCAGATAAGCACTGAGCCATTTTCCACTCACCTCAGATAGGAAGGTGCAGCAAGGTCTGGGAAGAGGGAAGTTTAGAATGGCCCAGCCCACTGAGCACGAGGCAACTTCCAGTCTCTAGGGGATACGTTAAAACACACACACACACACACACACACACACACTTCTCAATCTTCAAGCTCAGAGAGTCAGGACTGAGCCCAGTTCCCCAGTGCAGCCCCAGCATTTGCCCAGCCTCCAACACCAAGCTTTAGCACGCACACAGCACTCAGGAGAATGAAACAAAACTCTAGAGTTCAGCATGCAGAGATGCCACAAGCCACAGAGCAACAGAGGATGGCTCCCTCTGTCTCCGTAACACCAGCTGGATTTGAAAACTAATCCTGCACTTCAAATTTGGGAAAATTTATGTGGGCAGCCGCAAGACAAGTGATGCAGTAAGATTGTCCCTGCCTTCTAGTGTGACCCATGTTTAGGAAGATATTTTGAGACGCTCAAGAAAGTTGTTTCTGGAATTGTCCTGACTACCTTAGTGCAGAAGGCGGCTTTGTCTGAGGATGTTTGGAAGAGGCTGGGAAGCTGAACATTAGGCTCAATTCTTAACTGAATTTTTAATCTCTTCAACCTTAGCCTGTTTTTCTAGCAGTCAGAGGACTCCAGGGACCACTCAGCAGATGCCACGTGAGGCACCGCTATTTTCCCAATGGGAAGAAGTGGATTGTCTGATGTGAGCTCACTGTGTCCAGACCTGGCTGGACACTGTGGCAATGAGGGCCCGGGGAGGTCTCTGGTTGACGTGGGTTCTACCTAAGAGAGAGACCAGCTCCTCTACTCTCTGATAGGCATGGGAAGGAGAAACCTATGTTCATCACAAGCCCAGAGACTTTGCCATAAATGACTTTTTAATCCATGAGACCCTCACTGCAGCTCATTATCCTCCTACAGATGAGGAGCAAGGGCTTGGGACAACTGTAGCTGCCCAGAACTCTCCTTGGTACTCCTGTCTGAATCGTCCTCCAAGTCCTGAGAGCTCACTGCAGGCGCCAGCATAGCCTTTACTGTTGGAGTCCCTGCTGGCTCCAAACTCTGTCACAGCACAAGGCCAAAGGTGGGTTTGGTCTGGCCAGTGTGAAACAGTTGTCCTGAGCCATGTTCTCTTAAGAAGGAAGGGTAGAGGTGCAGGTATTGTGGTACAGAGAGTTAAGCCACTACTGCAATGCTGGCATACCATATGAGTGCTGGTTTGCATCCTGGCTGCTCCACTCTGAACCAGCTCCCTGCTAACTAATGCACCTTGGAAAGTAGCAGTTTCCTGCCATGCACATGGGAGATCCAGATGGAGTTCCAGGCTCCTGGTTTCGGCCTGGCCCAATCCTAGTCATTGTGACCATTTGGAGAGTAAACCAGCAAATGACAGACCTCTATCTCTCCCTCTGTAACTCTGCCTTTCAAATAAATGAATAAATCTTAAAAAAACAAAATGGGGGGTGGAGAGTAGAGTAGCAGGTGCTGTGATACCACGGCTAAGCCACCACTTAGGATGCCCACATCAATATTGCAGTGCCTAGGATCAGGCCCCACCTCTACTTCTAATCCAGCTCCCTGCTAATGCACCCTGGGAGGCAGCAGATGATGGTCCTCGTGGGAGACCCGGATACAGTTCCTGGCTCCTGGCTTCTGCTGGATCCAGCCCTGGCTGTCATGGGCATTTGGGAAGTGACCCAGAGAATGGAAGACTTCTTTCAAAATGTGCAGCCTTTGTAAGCAAGTGCTATTTTGCTATCTCTCATGAAAGTCACCTTAAAAGAAATAATAATGTCGTGTCCAGCCCACACTGAAATTGCTTGTGCACCTGCCAGATATTCTCACGTCCTATGCCTTTACACAAGCTCTCTTCCCTTCACAAAATCCTTCCAATATTCTCAGCACAAAGCTCCTCTTCCTCTGAACTCAAGAGAATTCTCTGTACCCCCGGGGTTGCAGCACCTCACTCATGCGTACAGGGACATTGGCATGCTGTCCCTCCCACCACAAGATTGTTATGGGAGAGGAGTCAGGGTGAATTCCAGACAAAGTACCTAGTCCAGCACCTGGCACATAATACTGTGCATATTTGGGGAATTTTACTTTCTGATGTGCATATGTATTCCCAGATGGAAATAATGTGAAATACCTAGGAATCTGTAATACCTTGAAATATACCATTGAAAATACCATTGTAAGAAATGCCTCTGAATAACCTTAGAGACTTGATTCCACAGGGATCTACCTCAGAGGGCCCAACCCAAGCCGTTTTGCCCAGCCCAGTCTCCCTTCATACCCGTACCCTCCCGGCCAAAACCAAGCCTCACGGCTGCCCTCTGGTGGCTCTTCGGGACAACGGCAACACACCACACAAGGGGTTGGGAGCGGGCTCTTTATTAGGTGGCTATTGGGGTCCTACAGGGTGAGCATAGAGCAGCTGTCACCCTGTCAGTCACAGTGGCTATGCGTCTTCAGGAAGGCCTGGAGGCTGGGACAGTGAGCCCACGTCTAGAAGTGGAATTGGAAGGCCTGGGTCACATGCTGCCGCCACTCCTCCAGGCTGGGCAGCAGGGAGGAGATGCCCATGACGTGCCAGGTCTCTCCATCCGACACCATCGAGGTCTGGTAGGACAGCAGCTGCACGCCTGCCTCTGCCAGGAGTCCTGGAAGTGGAAGAAGCCTCAGACTGACCCAGGGCATGAAGGAGGGGGAAGATGGGGGCTGGTAGCAGAGTGAGGCATCTGCAATCAAAGTTGCGATGGGGTGGAGGTGGCAATGGCCTTAGAGTCAAAGAGCTGAGACAAAGGAACAACAGGGCACCTGCCCGCTGCCCCCGCTATTCCAGAGACTCTTCAGAACCACCCAGACCACCGGGCAGGCCAGGGCAGGACAGATCTGGCCACAGAATGGTAGGCTCTGCCGTGCAGACTGACAGATGTATCCAGGCTGGCCCTTCAGAGTCTGGTTGGACACATGCTCTGCAAAACCCAAAGGTGCTCCAAAACCCCCAGCAGCCTAGGTCCCAGGGGCCCGGGGCAGGTCTGGGATGCCGGTGACCACTGGAGGGGATGGCTCTGTAGGACTTGCTGTAGCCAGGCACTTGCTGGCAGGGCCTAACTGTGCTCCACATGGCCAGCTCAGAACACATAGTCAAGGCGGTTACAGCGGCTCTGGTTGCACCTTTCACATTGCCCTGGGGCAAGGCACTTGCTTTTTCTGAATTCGTTACCCACACCGGGATATTCTGGGAACTGCTCTGTAAGGCGCGGACCCGGAGACACCAAAGCATGGAGAGGGACTGAGGAGGCAGAAAGTCCTTGGGACCCAATTCCAGAGCAGACGCCCCCCACCCCCACCCCACTGCCCCTGCCCTAACCAGCTCCCCAGGGCCCTTCTCACCAATCATCGTAGGCAGCAGAGCCGGGTTGGAGGGCTGAGCCCGGAACATGAGCAGGGGCAGGCCCCGGCGGAGAGGCACTTCTGGCCTGAAAACAGCTCCGTTGAGAGCCTGCAGCACAGGTGTGGTGCCCTGGACCGAGCCCACAGCCTGGTAGGGGGCACCTGCCAAGGCCACGGTCAGGACGCATTCCCCACTGCCCTGCTCCCCTGCAGCAGTGTTGCTGTGGGAGGTGGTGACCTGCGGAGAGAAGGCCAGGAGGCCGTGACTCCTCCTGGCTGCATCCCAGCAGCCCTCCCCCTGGGCTCCAGCCTGGCCAACAAGGTCTCCAATTCAGGGCTGAGGCTGGGGGCGGTGTGGAGGGAGGGCAAATGGACTGAGCTGGAAAACAGTCACAGACCTCCCTAAGGGTCAAGGGCAGGCAGAGGCTTGCAGGGGAGGGGTGGGAACCACGCAGAGGAAGGGAGGGAGGGAGATTGGGCTGTGAGGAGGCCTCCACCGCTGAGCTGATGGGCACTTCCTGCTCCCACCTGCTGCTTCCTGCACAGCACCAACGGCCTGCCCCGGATGGAGGGAGGAGGGGCCTGCAGGCGGGGCCGTGGGAACGCTACTGCTTGTTGCTCCTGCCAGCTCCCTCTGACTGAGAAACTCAGTGGGGAAGATGCCAAAGGGAAGCCAGTGAGGCAGCAGAGACCATGCCACCTGGGGATAAAAGGCAGCACGAGCAAAGGCGCTGGGCGCTGTGGAGTATGGGACCTGGGTGGAGAGCCAGGGTGGACAGAGCTGGGCCTTCTCCAAGCCTCTGGTCTGGATCAACCCAGCTCCTGGGTTCCTCAGCTGGGCCACGCAGGCACTGCCACCACGGGCTGCTCACAAGCACTCTCCTGAGGCCCAGGGCACCCAGCAAGGCTCTCCATTTTGCAGCAGAGATGAAAACCACCTCTCACAGGGGCACCCGGTGTGCACCCAGGATGGATGTCAGTGAGGGGCACTCAGCATGTGGGGGCTCTGAACATGTGGGGGCGCCAGCAGCGCTGACAGGGGACACGTGGGGATGCGGACGCACAGCGAGGCCAGCCTCCTTCACCAGCAGCTTGGCGTTCACCAAGTTCACTTCCGCCTGCTTGGAAGCTTCTTTCAGGAGGCCGACTATGACAGCGGGGCTTAGGCAGTTCCCTGCATTCTTCAGGGATGCTCCTGGGGACAGAGAGACGCTGCCATAAGGTCACTTTGTACGGAGTGCCACAGAAGGCGATGCAGTGGGTCAAGGCTGTTGCGTGCAGCACCCGCATCCCACAAAGGAGTGCTGGTTCCAGTCCCAGCTGCTCCACTTCCAATCCAGCTCCTTACTAATGCACTTGAGAAGGGAAAATGGCCTAAAGAATCTGGATCCCTGTCAACCACTTGGGAGACCAGGGTGGAATTCCTGGCTCCTGGCTTTAGCCTGCTCTAGGTCTGGCTGACACAGTCATTTGGGGAGTGACCCAGCAGTTGGAAGCACTCGCTCTCTCCCCTTCTCTCTCTGCTACTGTGCCTTCCAAATAAAGAATCTTTTAAAAATAATCAAAATTAAAAAGGGGCTGGAGGCCACTACTGCTAGCTCCAGGCTTTGGGCTGCAGTGTGCCCTGCGCAGTCCCCCTTCTCCCACAGCGGGCTCAGAGGCAGCCATGGGAGACATCCAGGTTACTTAAGCAACCTAAGAAACTCCTTGGCAAAGCTCAGCCCAGCTCTGCTGCTCCCTACCAATGGCTTGGCTGCTCTGGGCTGCCTGCTGCTCTCCCAGGAGCCACTGAGAAAATGTCCTATCCCATCCTACTTGGCACTCAGCCCCTTGTGGGCCCAGGAAAGGAAAGTGGAAAGCCGCGGTTGCTACACTGCTGCCCTGCCTTGTTCCTTCCTGGAGCTGGGCACCCAGGGGGTGGGGATCCCCAGGCTCTGCCCTTCCCCGGCATTGTCAATGCCTGGCGTTTAACTGCCCACACCCTGCAGTCTCTCCCAGCATGAAGATGCCTAGCAGGCAGTGGGAGAGGACCAGCCTCCCCAGGGTTCAGGGAACTGCAGCCCTCCCTGGTCACCCAAGCACATCTGCATGGTGCTGGCGATGCTGAGGCCACCACAGGCTGCTCAGCAGCCCCGGGGCTGAACACAGGCCCTGCTCTCATCCTCCTCCATGGCCGAGCAGACACCCGAGGACTGCGGACTGCCCCCCTTAGCAAGTCACAGAGCACAAAACATCCCCATCGCTGCACCGGGAGCATCCACCCACTGGCTCTCCCTCGCCATGTAAGGGACCCGAGGCTCAGAAAACGGAAAGACAAACAGTAGGTAAGCAACAAGGTCAAAGCCAGAATTAAGCCCCCTGGTGCTTAATTTGGTTCTCCCTCCACCGAGCCCACCACATCTTGCATGAAACTCTCTTGTAGAGGTTCTCTCTTGCAAACAAAACAAGTATATCTTGCAAATACTACACAGAATGACTTTAGAAAATTCAACACCTCTTCCAAGGAACTCTGCATACTCCTTCCCTGTGTCTCCAGCCTGGCAGTGGGTGAACTGCTCTCAGAGCAAGGCCGGGTCTCCTGTCAGACTCATCCCAGTCTCTTACCAGCTCTGTGCAACACCCCCAGCAAACCTGGCCCATGACCCCTTTCTCAGCCCCTTGCTATGTCCACATGCAGAGGGTGATGCTGAAAACTCCGGGCTCACCCTGTGTCACCACCTGGATGGTCCCTTTGGGGGATCCAGCCCAGGCTCGCATCAGAGTCCCCAGAGCTTCTGCCAGGCCAATCCAAGGCTTGGTGTGTGGAGAGAAAGCGCTGGTCAGGGCCTCGGCATTCACCTGCAGGGAAAGGGGGGGCAGTGCTGTAGTCAGGAAGAGGCAGGCCAGGGGCTCACCTGCCCGACTTAGCAACCACATCAAGGTTGTGTTGCTGAGAGCTGGACAAAAGGGCCTGCCTTGCTTTGGGTGCCTGGTGGGTGGCAACTCCCGCCAGCCAACAAAGAGACAATGACTTGTTCCTGCAGGGGAGCTAGAGAGCCAGAAATGGACACAAAAGGCCAAGAACACTCAAAATGACTAGGGGCGGGGGGCATTTCCTCCATCAAGGAGTATGTCAGCCTTGCCTCTCTATGAAAACTTGGGTTCACCTGTGCTGGGTTAAGGTCTGGAGAGCACAATGCGGGGGGGGGGGGGTCTTTGGCACAAAAAAACACATGGCATCCCATGTGCATCTCCCTTGGATGGCATTCTACACTTGATCTTAGCCAAAAGGCCGGGAAGCGATAGGATAGCATTCTAAGCTTGTCTTCATTTCTCATCTTCTGCCTTGATGGCCCTGAGTGTTTACGTCCCAGTGAAACACCATGAACACATAGCACAATGCATAAAGCCAGATCCATGATCTGGGTGATCACTTCATGCTGTGAGTCCACGGTGAGGCAGGACATGATTTAGGGAGGCTCAGGAGGCCGGCTGGCACAGAGGGTTCATGTTGGCAGGTGTGGGGAGTAGGGTGAGACCCTGACTATGGACGGGACGGAAAGAGTGCTCTGGGAGTTTACTGGGTGCAAGCTCCCTGCAGAGGCCTTGGGAACAGGCCAGCTTGCCGCTCGCCCAGGGCCAGCTGTCACCCTAGCAACACTCCTCCAGCCCCAAGGCACCAGGAGAACAAAGCCGCCTTTCTCTAGTGGCTGGGCCCTGGGAACCGCCAGTGTCTGCAGCAGGGCCACAATGTAGCAGGGATGCCCCAGGGCTGACCATCAAGGCTGGAGACAGAGCCCCCTGCCCCGCCCCCTGCTCCCTGTGACTTTAGCTTCCAGGGCTGCGTCTGTTCACCCTCACTTGGCCTCGCCCCTCTCTGCCCCACACAGCGATACTCACCACCCCCACTAGAGACTTCCCCTTCACCATGTCCACGAACTGGACGGCGATTTCCTCCCCGCAGCGGCTCTGAGCCTCCCTGGTGCTGGCACCCAGGTGCGGGCAGCTGATGACATTCTCATGGTCCACCAAGGCTCGGTCCCGTGGCGGCTCCTGCCCAGAAAGGAACACGTCCAGGTTGGCTGCTGTGCACTACTCACACCCCCTGGGGCTGCCCAGGGTGCAGGGGAAGCTGGAGGGGAGGAAGGCGGCAGAAGCCACCTCCTACTCCTCATCGGTCAGGGTGGTCGCTGGACCACTGGACCACAGCAGAGTGGGCGGGGCAGAGACTGTGGACCGAGTCACAATTCCACCTCTACCGCCGGGTACCACCATGCCTTCAAGCACACCTGGCTCCCCAAGCCTTGGTTTCTTTATCTAGGAAATGGGTTACTGCTATCTACACAATACTGTGAGGATTGTCTCGCCCCTGCCCTGCATCCTTGAAGGATGTGCGGGCTCTCGGCAGGTCCTGCTTATGCACCCTCACCCCCACCCCTCCTCCCTGCCACCACTCTGCTCACTAAGGGGAACGTGGCCCTTGGGAAGGCGACTTGAGCTTCCTCTGTGTGCCGTCTCCTGGGGCTCTGTCGGCTCTGCTACATTACATAACGTGACCCTATGAGCCCAGGCCTCCTGGGAGCAGCTGGGACAAGGCCACTGGGGAGCACTGTGTTAGAGAGGCCGGTGTTACACAGAAGAATGACTGGAAGCATTGTACGCCCTGGCTCAGAATGGCAAGCACCCTGCAACGTGGACGGCCCTGTGATGTGCCGAGGGCCCGTAGCCAGCATCCTGCACGGCACAGATACCTAACCCAGAGGCCACACTCTTGCCCTACCTAACAAGTAGGGCAAGCTCTGAGGTGGGGGGCAGGAGCTCTGAGGGCGCGGGGCTAACAGGAGTCCAGCGGACATGCAAGCATTCCTCCCCATAGGATATGCAGTGAGGCCGAGACCTGCTCCTGCCGGAGAGCCCTGCAGAGGGCCAGAGGGAACGCTGCCTTTTATCCCCAGGCTTGTGTCCTCCACTGGAAAGAGCGAGGGAAAAGGAATGCCGGTGGACTGGCAATCCCAGTGAGGGATCTGTGATTGTACACTAAGCCCTTCTCTCTCCCTTCCCCAAATCCTCAAGCTCACAACTGATCTGTGGCTGTCTTCCCTGAGTTATGGATCTGGCAGAGGTCTGGGGACCTGAGACCAGGAATTGGGTCCCATCTACAGCCTAAAGTTGAAGTAGGCATTGTGGGGCAGTCTGGGCAAGCCGCTGCTCAGGACGCCCAAGTCCCACACCAAAGTGCCAGCTTCAGTCCCCTGGCTCCTCTGCTCCTGATCCAACTTCCTGCTAATGCATCCTATAAGGCAACAGAAGATGGCACAAGTGCTTGGGTGCCTGCCACCCACGTGGGAGACTCAGTTGGGAGTTCCAGGCTCCTGGCTCCAGCCTGGCCCCAGCCCTGGCTGTTGGGGCCATTTGGGAAACAACCAGTAGATGGAAGATGTCTCTCCCCCTCTGTCTCTCTGCCTTTAAAGTAGATGAA
Organism: Oryctolagus cuniculus; assembly: GCF_964237555.1. Classification (NCBI taxonomy): domain Eukaryota; kingdom Metazoa; phylum Chordata; class Mammalia; order Lagomorpha; family Leporidae; genus Oryctolagus; species Oryctolagus cuniculus. The sequence continues at coordinate 50,862,816 of NC_091438.1, forward strand.
AATGAAATAAATAAACATTTAAAAGAATAAAACTTGAGCTTGGGAGTGGTGTAATGTGTAATGTTTGTTGTTTGGTGTAATGGTTAAGGTACCCCTCAGCCTGCGTCCCATATGGGATGCGTGGGTTCAATTCCCAACTCTGCTTTTTTCTTTTTAAAAGATTTATTTATTTATTTATTTGAAAGGCAGAGTTACAGAGAGGCAAAAGCAGAGAGAGAAGGGGGGGGGTATCTTCCACCCACTGGTTCATTCTCCAAATGGCCACAATGGCCGGAGTTCGGCCGATCCGAAGCCAGGAGCCAGGAGCTTCCACCAGGTCTCCCACGCAGGTGCAGGGGCCCAAGGACTTGGGCCATGTTCTACTGCTTTCCCAGGCCATAGCAGAGAGCTGGATTGGAAGTGGAGCAGCCAGGAGTCAAACCGGGCCCATATGGGATGCTAACACTGCAGGCAATGGCTGGCGCCGTGGCTCACTTAGTTAATCCTCCGCCTGCAGCACCGGCATCCCATATAGGTGCCAGGTTCTAGTCCCAGTTGCTCCTCTTCCAGTCCAGCTCTCTGCTGTGGCCCAGGAAGGCAGTGGAGGATGGCCCAGGTGCTTGGACCCCTGCACCTGCATGGGAGACCAGGGGGAGGCACCTGGCTCCTGGCTTCGGATTGGCACAGCGCCAGCCATGGTGGCCATTTGTGGGGTGAACCAATGGAAGGAAGACCTTTCTCTCTGTCTTTCTCTCTCATTGTCTAACTCTGCCTGTCAAATAAAAAAAAAAAAAAAACACACTGCAGGCTGCAGTTTGCCCACTATGCCACAGCACCAGCCCCCAACTCTGCTTTTGATTCCAGCTTCCTATTAATGGGCACCGTGTGGGACAGCAGGTGATGGTTCAAGTGCTTAGGTTCCTGCCACCCACATATGAGATGCGGATTAAATTCTAGACTTCTGGCTTCAGCGTGGCCCAGTGCTGGCCATCGTGGCCACCTAGGGAGTGAACCAGCAGGTGGAAGATCTCCATCTCACTGTTGTGAAAATAAATGTCAAAACAAAGAAAGAAAAACCAACCTGAGTTTTGCAGAAGACACCACGGCTGCCTCCATACTAAGCTCTGGGACAGCTCCTCAGACGACACAACTGCCCACTTTGCCATGGGAGCTAAAGAAGGCGCTGGTAAAGTGCTAAGCTCGCCCTGGCACCAAGGCTGCAGCACTTACCTCCGTGAACACGTCCAGCGCGGCTCCAGCACACTGACCGGACTGCAGGGCCCGGAGCAGGGCGCCTTCGTCCACGATGCCTCCGCGGGCGCAGTTCACCACCCGCACCCCCTTCTTGCACTGGGCGAAGGTGCTGTCATTCAGCAAGCCTGGAGGAGAGGGGAGCATGTTCCTGCTCTCAGTGCCTGGGCCCCAGGCCCTGGTTTCCGGCCCCTCCCTCACCTCCAACCCCCCTTGATCTAGCTCCTTCCTTCTTTCTGGGCAGAGGCTCCTTATTCTCTCCTTTCCTTTCCCAGATGCCCCAGGACAGCAGCTCCTGTTCTGCTTCTGGGCTGGACTCCATTCAGAAGCATCCTAGATGTCCTTGATGTACTATGCTTCAAGTAGGTCTGGGACTCCATGCCCTGCAGGGGCCTCCGGGGGCACCCAAAGGGCCAGTGACTGTTCACGTGCCCAGGGTGCTCAGACACCTGTCAACTCCCTGCTGCCCCCATCTGAGAAATCACTACCAAGTGCTGCAGGACAAGGGACCCCACCCCAACATGGCTGGACCCCAGTGTCTGCAGCAGGCCCAGCCACTCATTATCTGGTCCATGGCTTCTGCAGCCAGCCCACAGGGGGTGACATACCTACCTGTGGTGGAGGGTAAGAGAGGGGTGTGCACTGTGATGAAGTCACACAGTGGCCAGATCTTCTCCAGGGGCAGCTGCTGAACACCAAAGGAGGCCGAGACATCTGGAGAAATGATGGGGTCGTATCCTATAGTCTGGCCACCAGCGAGAGGGAGGAAACGTTATTGTTAGCGGTGGTTGTTAGCAGTGGCAGCCACTAATCAAGCACGTGCATGGCCCAAGCACCGTGCTAAGCCTAACTCGAGGCTTACAACCACACAGCAGTGCGGTGAGGGAGGTGATGGTCTTCTAAGGCTTCAGAGCTGAGGCATGCAGGGCTCACGCAGCCAGCAAGGACAAAGCCAGGCTGGAAAGGGAGGTTTGCCTGCCTCTCGGTGCTAACCCCAAACAGATGCGAGAGCAGTTCATGTCACCTGGATACAGTGGAGCTCGGGAGCCCTGAGAAAGCAGGAGCCCTTAGGGAGGGGGGCAGTCATGTGGGAGCCATGCCTTCACCATAGGGCACATTCAGGACAGGGAGGAGAGGGCCCCAAGGTCCAGAGACAGACAGGGCACCAGACAAAGGCAAGGAAGCAGCCGGGGACGAGGGCAGCAGTGCTGCAGAGCAGGATCGGGACCAAGCCGTGGAGACTAAGACCAGAGGGAGAAGGGGCTAACGGCAGGTCCTTTTAACATGGCGGACTTGGGGGAAGACGACGTGGTGTGGTGGGGTAAGCCAGCACTTAGGACGCCTGCATCTCTTGTCAGAGCACTAGTTTGTATACCAGCGATTCCACTTCCCATCCAGCTTCCTGCTAATGCACCTGGGAAGACAGTGGATAATGGCCCAACTACTTGGTCCCTGCCACACACATAGGAGACCACGTTGGAGTTCCTGGCTTTGGTTTGGCCCCAGCCCTGGCCTCTCTCTTTCTGCCTATCCCTGTCTCTGCTCTGTCACTCTGGCTTTCAAGTAAATAAACAGACAAAACAAAACATGGCAGGCTTGACTGGGCTGGGGGCAAAGGACACCAAGGGAAGGAAAGTGAGACACAGGGACCGGAGATGGGGAAAGGACCTCACTCCAGGCTCAAAGCAGGAGCTTCCCTGGGGCTGCTGAGGAGGAGAGATTGGCTCCTGGGAGATGGGGGCAGGCAGGGAACTCTAGGAGTGAAAACAACATGCAGCCCAGGAAATGGGCCAAAGGTCATCAGAAATCAGTGAGGGAAGAGGGGACGTTGGGAAGACAAAGCTTGGCAGAAAGAAGAAAGGCCATGGGGTCACAGCTGATAATGGCAAACCTCTACCTAGCATTCACCATGCACAAGGAGCTTCCACCCGACTCCTATCTCATGGTCAGGAACCATTATTCCCCATTCCACAGGTGAGCAAACTGAGGCAGAGAGGTCAAGTGGCAGAGATGGGACAGGAGTCAGACTTTCTGACCCCACCTAGTGCCTACCCTTTACAAGGTGGCTGAGGCCAGAGACGAGGGCACTGTCAGCACAGTGACCTCTGTCTCCTGAGCAGCCATGATGGAGGGAGGCACAGGGACTGTGTTCTGTCAGCATCAGAGACAGCCCTGGGGCAGTCATGCGGGTCTCAGCAAGGGCCATGCTTTAAAGGTCACCACACAGCGTCAGCAGCCAGGCCGAGTCTGCACTGGGCTGAAGGGTCCGCCTCTTGCAACAACAAAGACCTGTCCGTCATCTGACTGGTCTACCCCAGAGGCCTTCCCAGGGCTCTCTCCAAGGGCTCAGCCCACGTCAGCCACGATGACTGGAGAACAGAGGTACAGGAGCCACAAGCGTCTCAGGAGCACCAGAGTCCTTGAGCAGACAGGGCGGGACACCGCCCAGGGTGCCCACATCCTTAGCTCAGGCCCCAGCTCTGCATTCAACACCAGCTCCCTGCCGCTGCGGATCCTGGGTGGCAGCAGGTGATGGCTCAAGTACCTGTACCCCTTCCATGCACACGGGAGACCTGGATGGAGTTCCCGGCTCCTGGCTACAGCCTGGCCCAGCTCTGGCTTTTGTGGGCCAAAATTGAGGAGTGACCCAAGGAGGGACGGCTGCTCTGTGTGTGTATCTGTGTCTGTGTCTCTGTCTCTCTGCATTTCAAATAAACAGAAGAAGAAGGCAGGACCATTGGCAGAGCTAGGCAGGCCTGGGGGACTCACAGGGTGTACTCAGAACCCAGGGTTCTGTCCTGTTTGCTCCCAGCGGCGTTAGGCACGAGTCAGGCCCTCTCTGGACCTGGCTCCTCAACCCTATACAAAGGAGGGAGGGATAATTCCAGGCTTCCTCTGCTGTAACATTTGGTAATTCAAAATTATTTGAAAAGCAGCGTCTCACAACCCTAAGGAGAATGCTCGGAGTTGGCCTGAGATTAAACAAAAACAAACAAGTGACAACGCAGAGCGTCATTCTCAACAGCGGCTGTCTCTGCTGCTGGGATCATTTCTCTCCCTCGTGCTTTCCTGCGCTTCCTGAGCTCTCTACTACACTGCTTAGGAATTGCCTTTGAAACTAGAGAAATTGACACGTTGCTTTGGAAAATAATTGAGGGTTACATGTCGTGACACGGAGGGGTAAGCCATTGCCTAGGACACTCACATCCATTCCAGAGTGCCTGATTCAATCCAATCCAGTTCCTGCTGGTGCACCTGGGGGGTCTGGACCATGGCTCCTTTACCTGGGTTCCTGCCAAAGGACTCACACTGGGAGGCCTAGATGGAGTTCCCAGCTCCTAGCTCTGGCTTTGGCCTGGTCCAGCCCTGGCTGTTTCAGGTATCTGGGGAGAGAACCAGTGGGCGGGAGGTTGCTCTCTCCACCCTCCCCCCTTTCTCAATCTGACAACCTGCTCTACAAATATATACATAAATCTTAAAAAAAAAAAAAAATTGAGTGTTGTGGCATAGCCGGTAATGCTGCTGCCTAAAATGCCTTCATCCCATATGGGCACTGGTTCGTGTCCTATCTGTTCCAGTTCTGATCCAGCTTCCTGCTAATTTGCCTGTGAAAGCAGCAGAAGATAGCCCAAGTCCTTGGGCCCCTGCACCCATGTGGGAGACCTGGATGAAGCACTTGGCTTCAGGCTGGCCCAGAGCTGGCTGTTACAATCATCTCAGGAGTGAACCAGCGGATGAAAGACCTCTCTCTCTGTCCCTCTCTCTGTATCTCTGGCTTTTAAATACATAAATGAATCTTTAAAAAAAATTATTTTAAATCAAAAAGAAGACTTTTGTGAGAGATTTTCCAAAAACTTCATAAGAAATGTATTTAAAAATTATGCATGGATTTCAAAATTTTTTTGACCAACATAAACTTTCCATTCCATTCTTCCACAAAATACTCTATTTCAAATTCAGCAAATATAGGAAAGAAACTGAAAACAAGAATCAAGGGAAGCTTCGGGTTCCATTCTTCACCAGCAGCCCTGTGGAGTGAGCAAACCCAAGCAGCGGGACTGGTAGAGTTTTGGGAAAAGGCAGCACCTCCCTCCATCCCCTGTGAGGACCCCCCACTCGGAGCACCAGGGGCTTCCTGGCTCTGGGCATGTTTCCCAGACACCACTCTCCCTCTACCATAAAACCACTCAGTGCTCACAGGGAGAAGGAAATGTCTAGAAGTCCTTGCAAGTCCTTGTCTGCTGGCTCTGAGGCTGCCTGCCCCCACGGTCTTGTTTGTCTCTAACCCCGACGCAGTCTCTTTCCAGGCACAGTGTGGAGAGACAGGACAGCAACAGAGATCACAAAGCCGAGCCTGACTGAGGGAGCCCCGGGACCCCCTGGCCTGCTGTATGCTCGGGAGCCAAGCAGTGGCCCCAGGCTAGCAGGGGACAGGATCTGCAGACTGGCAGGAGCCTGGGCTTGCAGGGGAGCAGGCTGGGGAGAGGGGCCCCAGTGGTCAGCGGGGCCCCCTGACTCAGCTTCTTTCTGCCACAGAGAGACAGCAGCTCATTTATCTGCAGACAAGTGCAGGGAACAAATTTGGCTGAGAAGACCGAGAAGACCCGTTTGACTTCTCACTTGAGATAAGCACGCCACAAAGAAGCTGCACTCAGCCAAGGGCTGGGGTTCCTACACCCAGAATCCAAGTTGAAGGAAGTGAAAAAGGAGACACTGGGCCGGGAAGCCACGGGCCTGCCCCAGGCCCTGATGTGTCCTGGAGCAGGTGTACCCTGTTCAGAGACTGTTCCAGAGAGGAGTCTCTAGGATGTGGAGGTTTCCCCCACCACACCCTGGCTCCAGGACAGACTCCTGAAGCAGCCCCAGCAGAGGAAGGGGGGGGTGCCTTATAAGCCATACCCTGAGGATTCTTTTCGCTGGTATCATGGAGATCCTGCCAGCTCCAGGGCCCCACTGACTCAGCAGAAGACCAAGGAGGGAGAACCCTATCAGTCATGCCCAACCCACAGCCAAGATTTTGGCTTAACCTTGGGACTCTCCCTGATGCTGCAATGAATTCTTAAACCAGAAACCCAATAGGAACTCTGGTCAATTGAGTGCTGCAGAGGTGAGGCCCAGAAGCCCTACCCGCTGTCTCCCTGGGCGCCCCCCTCTCTCCCATCTGTGTCTCTAAGGCGGCATTCCAGAAGCTGGGCTCTGGCGAGAGTCTGCCGAGCACGGCTCTTGGGCAGTATAAACTCCTGGGAGCCAGCCGAGGTGGCAGCTGCCTGTCCTGCAGGGCATCTGTCCCTGGACCGCTGACCCAGTGACGTGGTGCAGGGACTGCTTCACTCATAGGGGTCACGGATGCAGACGGCAGCGTGGTGCTGGGCAAAGAGCACCAGGCTGGAGATCAGGGGACCCAGAGATGGGGTGGACACCACCACTTCCTCCTGCCGTTATCTGGAAGGGGTGGCGTGTCGCAGAAACTTCCTGGGCCTCAGTTTCCTTATCGGGGAAGCTGAACCGATACCACTGACCCCACAGGGCTGCTGTGAGCACAGCAACTGACACAGCAGACCTCAGTAAACATTAGCTGGACCTGAAGAAGTTGGTGACAACGGTTAGCTTGGGTTCAACGTCCATCCCTCTGAGCTAAAGTCAGGTTCACCACAACACCGGCTGCAGAGACACAGCCAGGAGATGCCGATCTGCAGCCTCGTGGAAAACGTCGATAAGAAAGTACAAGGCTCAGCTTCTGACTGGCGTGGGCCCGCTGGCATGCTCCAGGGGCCACAGCAGCACAAAGGAACTAACTGGGTTTCTGACTTGGCAACACTATAGAGACAGCGCTTCAAGCTAAAGCCTAGCATACAGAGGAAGACCTGAAGAACTCCAGGCCCCAGCAGGCACTCTGCAGCCTGACCTGCGGAGTGCGAGGACTGGCACCTCCTTGCTCTGGAAGGCAGGCTTCTTCTAAAGCTGCCAAACATCCCATATCCTTTTCTATCAGACACATCCCTCTCACCAGTGCGCTTCTGCCAACCAAAGCCCTCCTTGCCCACAAGAGCTTTTACAAAGTCTTCTGCACCCAAGCCTTGTCTAGTTGCTTTTTGGACTCACACGCAGGGCACAGAAATGTATTCTAACTAGAATTCTTGTTGGAGGGCTCAGCCATGCTAGCCTTCCTGCATGTTTCAGGATGTAGTCTTGTACTCTGAAGTATCAGCCCACTTCCCCCTGCTTCCTGCCATCCACAAGTGCACGTTGTCCAGGTTGCTGATAAGAATGGTGCACAAGCTTGGGCATCTGGAGTGGCAGGTACAATACTGCCCAGAATGTCCACAGCCCACGTTGCAGTGACTGGGTTTGATTCCTGGCACTGCTCCCAGTGCCAGCTACCTGCTGGCGCACACCTTGGGAGGCAGCAAGCCATGGCTCAAGTATTTGACTCCCTGCCACCCATATGGGAGACATGGATTGAGTTCTTGGATCCTGGCCTCCTACCCACCCAGCCCTGGCTGTTGTGGGCATTTGGGGAGTAAATCAGTGGATGGAAGATCTCTCTGCCTTTTGAATAAAATGAAAATAAATAATTTTTAAAATTATTTTAAATCAAGAATCTTTTTAAAAGATTTATTTATTTATTTGAAAGTCAGAGTTACACACAGAGAGAAGGAGAGGCAGAGAGAGAGGCCTTCCATCTTCTGGTTTACTCCCCAATTGGTCACAATGGCTGGGGCTACACCCATCCAAAGCCAGGAGCCAGGAGCTTCCTCTAAGTTTTCCCATGTGGGTGCAGGGGCCCAAGGACTTGGGACATCTTCTACTGCTTTCCCAGGCCATAGCAGAGAGCTGGATCAGAAGTGGAGCAGCCGAGACTTGAACCAGTGCCCATATAGGATGCCTATACTGTAGGTGGCAGCTTTACACACTACACCACAGCACCGGCCCCAAAATCAAGAATCTTTAAAAAAAAAATGGTAGGGGGCCGGTGCTACGATGTAGTGGGTAAAGCCATGGCCTGCAATGCTGGCATCCCATATGGGTGCCAGTTTGAATGCCAGCTGCTCCACTTCCAATCCTGCTCCCTGCTAATGCAGCTAGGAAAGCAGCAGAAGATGGCCCAAGTGCTTGGGTCCCACCTATGTGGGAGACCTGGAAGAAGCACCTGACTCCTGGCTTTGGATCGGCTCAGCTCAGGCCGTTGCAGCCATTTGGGATGGCAGACCTCTTTGTCTCTCCCTCTCTTTCTCTGTAACTCTACCTTTCAAATAAATAAAACAAATCTTAAAAAAACTGAAGAAAGCAGAGCCCTGTACTATGATAGAGAGTCTCCTTCCAGATTGAAACAGTGCATTCTTCAACCAGTTACTAATCACTTTAAGTGCTAACACCAAGCTTAAGGCTTCGACTCTAACCCCAAAGGATCATGGAAGTTTGTCTTACTAAAGCCCACACTTCCAAACAATCTAAATGACTAAGTAAAAAGCAATCTATCCGTGAAAGGGAATTCCACGCAATAGTTAAAAAATATGATAGGGCAGGCATTGCGGTTCAGTGGGTTATGCTGCCACTTTTGATGCTGGTATCCCATATCTGAGTGATGTTTCAAGTCCTGGCTTCTGACCCACCTTCCTGCTAATGTGCCTAGGAAAGCAGTGGAAGACAGCCCAAGTTCTTGGGCCCCTGTACCGGTGCGGGAGATCCGGATGGAGCTCTGGGCTCCTAGCTTCAGCCAGGACCAGCGCAAGCTGTTGCAGCCATTTCAGAAGTGAAGCAGTGGATAGAAACTCTTTCTATCTCTCCCCTCCCAACCCCATCACTCTGTCTTTCAAAGAAATAGATCTTTAAAACAAAAGATTGGCTGGCGCCGCGGCTCACTAGGCTAATCCTCCGCCTTGCGGCGCCCGCACACCGGGTTCTAGTCCCGGTCAGGGCGCCGGATTCTGTCCCGGTTGCCCCTCTTCCAGGCCAGCTCTCTGCTGTGGCCAGGGAGTGCAGTGGGGGATGGCCCAAGTCCTTGGGCCCTGCACCCCATGGGAGACCAGGATAAGCACCTGGCTCCTGCCATTGGATCAGCACGGTGGGCCGGCCGCAGCACGCTGGCCGCGGCGGCCATTGGAGGGTGAACCAACGGCAAAGGAAGACCTTTCTCTATCTCTCTCTCTCTCACTGTCCACTCTGCCTGTCAAAAAAAAAAAAAAAAAAAAAAAAAAGAAAGAAAGAAAAAAAAGATTGATCTGGTTATTCCAAGACACACTTTTTTCTTTTTAATCTCCAACACAGTGTACAATATTCTGTTCTCTATAGGCATATAACCCCCTATAGATCTGGAACTGAATGCGTTCTACATAAGTACATAGAGAGCCTGGGGTGACACATGCCAAGTGATACTACTGAGAGGAGATGACTGGGATGGCATTCAAGGAGACCTTTATCTGTGTCTTAGTGCTTCTGTGAATGCATTAATTCATCACATGATTAAAATCTAATTCCAAATAGTCCAGATGTTTTACACTTGGAGGTTTTCATACTCTGTCAGTTTCACAGTGGTTTCCAAAGAGACAATGAGGCTAGTCTGCAGTGATGTAGACTGTCTCCTTCATAATTTGTCCAAAACTCTTCCTCCCTTTCCCTTTAGAACACCCTGCCTGCCATGGACACCACTAGAACACTGGCAGAAGCGTGGCGCGGGTTGGTGGTCTCTCTGCCTGTACACAAAATTCATCTGGACCCAGGAACACGGTCAAGGTGAGCAGCTATGCATGAAGAGAAGCCCCTGGACCACTCCTTAGGCAGCCCCTAAGGTGCTGAGCTGGGAGGGAACATTCCAAGCCACGTCTCATGCTGCATGCTCCAGAAGCTAAGAGTGACACTCCGGAGACGTGGGGGCAGAGCAACCTGAACGCCTGCACCTGCACACTGAAAGCCATGTAGGGCGTGCCGGGGCTATGTGCCAGAGATGCAGATTACCACTGCTGTAGGCAGACGGACCAGCTCAGAATCAAACACGCCGAGAGGGGCTGGCCACCTCTGGGTGCTAATTCTGAAGGACCTGCATCTCCTATGCTTCTCGGAAGTGGCCCAGGGCAGCATCTGGGTACCTGAGAGGCACCCAGAGAACAGACAAGCTTACCTGCCACTGTGCAGGAAACCAGGTGGCGCTTTTGTCTGGTTTAAGTCACTGGCCAAGCTCCTTATGATGAACGACACTGAGCTAGAGGTGGGGGAAGGGCACGGTGTGCCAGGGAAGGGGAGTGGGAGTTGTGGAATTGCCCTGGCCTGGCCGCCAGCCCCAAGCCACTCATCGACGAAACGCTCACCCAGTTGGCAGTGCTCTTGCTTTACCTAACTCCTGGCCCTTGCTGTGGAAGACCAGAATCCTCCACGCGCTGAACTTTCTCCTTGATCCTGATGGCGTGCAGCCACCCCTGTACACAGGGCCAGGCTGGAGTTTGTTTCCATGATCAGTGGGTCCTGCCTGGCCACACCCAGGGATCCTGAAAAACACACTTGCCCTGCCTACACTACTGCTGAGGCTTAGGAAAACAGTCTAGCTGACTTAAAAAAAACATGGTGTGGGGTGACAGGAGAGGAGGGGATAAAGTTCAAGGCTATGCAAGGGGGTGGGTTCGAGGCTACCATCCACTTGCTGTGAGTCCTCAGTCACAAACTTACAAATCCCCCATGTCCATCTAAAATGAACGGTTAACCCAGAAGACCCCTTCCACCTCTAAGAAGGGAGCGGGGAATGGAAAGAATGGGAAAGAGCAAGGAGAGGAAAGGGACTCTCCACAGCAGTGCTGTGTGAATGTTGCTAGGCTTGGGGATCACCTGATTGTCAAAACAACTTTCCTTAATGTTTAACCAAAGCCATCCAGGCTGCAGTTTGAAGCCACCACCCCTGTGGTTCCCTCAGTGCCCACGGTGAGCATGGAGAGTCCACTGGCACCCCTAGCCACCTGTCCCTTGGGCTTATCTGGGCAGTCCTCCCCAGGCAGTGCCAGGACTCCTGGACTGGCCCAATGGGGTGGCACTGCTATTGATCACAATCCTGCAGGAAAGAGCAGTGCCTGGGTGAGGCAGGTGTCGGGTGAGATTTCTTGAGACACTGTGAAGCCTTCCAGCTACCATGGGCTCTACAATCCTAGCAGTGTGCACACAAGCACCCTCGTCTTTCCTGGGATATGGAAGGGAGCGGGATGGATGGACTGGCAATCACTCAGAAGACTGTAAATTTGCTCCTGTTTTCTGAATCATCACAGGGGAGCAGCCACAGCAAACCAAGAGGCCCTGGAAGCAAAGGAGGAGGAAAGGACAGGACACAGAACCCTTCTGGTCCCCTGGAGCACATGGCTACTGACTTACCTGCAGCCTCAGCCTGTGCATTGGGTCTGCAGATCTGCAGGCTGGCATTCCCTCCCCCCTGGTGTTACCACTTTTTTAGCTGGCAGCTCTGAAGGAGGGTCAGGTTTCCCCCAGGACAAAGCCCAGGTCGTGCTGCCTCTCCCACAATTCCCATAGGAAGCCACACCTCCAAGGCACCCAGTGACTTCTTACCTTCATCCCAAAGGCCTGCATCCGGGTGGCTACCTCTCGCCCAATCCTGCCCAGGCCTAGAATCCCCAGGGTCTTTCCATTCAGCTCTGTTCCCATGAACTGCAAGCAAATGGGCAGAAGGCAAAGCAGCCCACGTCAGCACCAAGGGTGGACTTCGCGGGTGAGCCGGGTCAGGGGACCAAAGGCCGGCCACTCACCTTCTTCCGCTCCCACTTGCCGCCCTTCATGGAAGCTGTCGCCTGGGGAATCTGCCTGCAGGGACAGACACAGGGTCAGCAGGCCCATCCAGGCCCCAGCCAGCCCAGAAAGGAGGTGCAAAAGAAGTTGTGCAGAGCTATAACCTGTGACAGCCTGCGACAGTCACTCCCTGGGGACTAAGCTGGGAGCAGGCTGGGGCTCAGGCTCAGAAACAACCAGCAGCGTAAGGGGAGGGTGGGAGAGGGACGCCTCTGGCAAGATCTCATGTGGAGCCCAGGGGTTTCTGTCACCAGCCAGGAGTCTGGGTGGGGGTTGTTTCAATTGGAGTTGTGACGAAGCAGGTTAATTTGCCTCTTGCCTCACTGGCATCCCCTGTAAGCACAGATGTGTGTCCTGGCTACTTTACTTCTGATCCAGCTCCCACTAATGTGCTTAGGAAAGCAGTGGAAAATGGCCCAAGTGCTTGAGTCCCTGCACCCACGTGGGAGACCTGGATGGAGTTTCAGGCTCTTGGCTTCGGCCTGGCTCAGTTCCAGCTACTGCAGCCATTTGATAAGTCAAACCAGCAGATGGAAGATTTCTCTGTCTCTTCCTCTCTCTCTCTGACTTTCAAATACATAAACAAATCTTAAAAAAAATAGTAAGAAGAATAACTCTGAGTAGGTTCCTCCCCTAAGCCATTGCCACTCCCCAGGGACTACAATGGGGTATTGGTGACCTGTGATGACATCCAGGGCTCCAGAAATTCAAGGCTTTTCACCTTCCCATCTCAGCCAAGTCCACAACCTACAGTCTTCTGCTATCAAGGGGACACGCGATCATTTATTCTTCCTTGAGAGTTTCTTAAGCCCCAAGGCTGTTGGGCGAGTCTGGTCCATGGGTGCCAAGTCCAGAAGCTTCCACTCTGTCCTGAATGCCTGTTCCCAATACTTCCAGTACCAAAACCCCTCCGGCCCCACCCCACCCCCACCCACATTGCACACTTCACAGGAGGTTCATAGGGGAGGCTGACTCAGGGCAGAGTCAGAGGTCAAAGAGTAAGCCTTGTCGCGTAGGCCGTGGGTCATCCAGGCACCTCCGGACACGAAAGAGGGAGAGATGAGGAACACTGTGGAAACAGCACCTTTTCCGCTGTGCTCAGGCTGTAAGAAATGCTCACTGAAAGTTCCCAACAACTGCCTGGCAGAGGTCCTGGGGGACACACACCTCACCCAGCACCACCTGCCCACTAAGCCTCTGCTGGGGCTGGCATGCAGTGAGCTAAGAGGCGGCTTCTGCCCTCCTCTCTGTTTTCAGCCACCTTAGGTGAGTGAGGTTATCCCTATGTGGCTGGAGGTGGGGAGCACCCCCCGAAATCACAGCTCCCCATCTCTCCTTCACATCGAGCTGGCCCTTGGCCAGGAGGGAGGTTACTCCTGGCTCTGGATTCTTTCCTGCCACTGCCAGAATAAGTAAGGGAAATCATTAGAAAGTTGCACTGAAGTCCTCCCCTTACATTGTTTTCGAATAACAATAATAATAATAGGGGCGAGGCATTTGGCCCGGTGGCTAAGCCGCTGCTTGGAACACTCACATCCATATCTGATTGACTGGAGACCTGGCTGTACTCCCAATTCCAGCTTTCTGCTCATGTACACCCTGGGAGGCCTCGGGTGATGGTTTAAGTAGCTGGATCTCTGCCACCCAGGGGGAGACCTGGATTCAATTCCCTGTTCCTGCCTTCGGTTACCTCAGCCCTGAATGTTGGGAGCACTTGGGGAGTGACCCAGGGCATGGAAGCTCTCTGCCTCTCCAATAAATAAAACAGGGAGCAGTGTGGCACAGCAGAGTGAGCTGCCACTCACATATCAGAGTGGCATCTCACTTTGGAGTGCTGGTTTGCATCCTTACAGCTCCACTTCTGACCCAGCTTTCTGTTAATGCATCTGGGAAGAAGCAGACGACAGTCCAAGTACTGGGGCCCTTGCCATCTGTGTGGGAGACCCAGATGAAGGTCCTGGCTCCTGGCTTTCAGCCTGGCTGTCGTTGCATTTGGGGAGTAAGCCAGCAGACAAAGATCTCTGTGTCATCCAACCCTCACTCTGTCACTCTTTCAAGTCAACCTATCTTTTAAGAAATAAATAAATAAAAAATTTAAAAATAGCAGTAATAATCACTGAATTTAATAGCACCCATGAAATCAGACCACCAGGCTTCTGGACTTCTCTGGGGAGTGAGGTACTCAGTCAGATATTCTAGGAGATCCAGACAGCCAGCCCAAGATCCCGTCTAGGCTGAGGCCCTTGTGGTATGAAAGGTGTCCCTTTTCCTCCCTTTCCTTATCCTCCCCTTACCAACCACTGAGTATTGGTGAATCCTCTGGGAATGAATGAATACTCAGTATCAACGAGATCTCAGGCAGAAAATCTTGGAGAGGAATCAGAGCCAAGGTTATCTCCTCCTCTCCTCCCCCAGCAGGAAGGAAAACAAGTGTTAAGATGAGAAAGGAATAATTTCTTAGTCCCAAAAGGTTCCAGGCCCACGTAGAGAAGTCAGGAGTCCTGGCTGCCTTCATCAGCCAGTTTAAGGATACAGGGAACTTCAGAGCAGCCCAGCCCAGCCTCCTGCCCAGTTGATTAGGAAACTTGGCCACAGAGGTGCTTGAGTACTGTTCCTTGCCCAGCAGAGTAAGACCGTGCACACGGTGTGCCCTGTCCATTTAATTACCACACTGGCCCCTCTACTCAGGAGGCCAACATGCTATTGGAAGGGCAAATTGACCATGAGTTCTATTGTGTTATGAACCCACAAGGAGGCACAGGGATCCTGAAACAATATAGACTTGTAAGGACAGTAACAGAGGGAGGCCCTGGGGATCACAAGGATCCATGAGGGACACTGGAGCTTAACCTTAAAAAGTAAGCAAAGGGAATCGAGACAAAGGAGTTGGGGAAGGATGCTCCAGGCAGCCAGGCACGGAGAGCATCTGCAAGGCTTGGAGGCTAGAGCAGTAGTGTAGAGAGTGAGAATAAGTAAGGGGAGGCAGAAGGAAGAAGACATGGCACACACTCTTATGTTCTCAACGAGCCTGCTCCTGGGCAATGAGCAAGTGCCAGTTTCCCCCTCCTCCTCATACACAATCCCTAAGGACCCAAGAAGAAAGCTGACCTCTGTGTGCTGAACCTGCGGGGTAAACGCTAAGTGGATGACAGGCGGCCTTGAAGAAACTCAGCATCTGCACCTGGCCTAACTCAAGTGTTCTAAGCTTCTCTGGGTCACGTTGTGTGGCCAGAAGTAATACCTGATACACTGGAGAGCCTGCCTTGGCTGAGACGTCAGGGACTTACCTGGCCAGGCACATGATCATCCCGCAGGTCAGCTCCGCAGCACTGAGGCTGTTCCCATTGGGGGTGCTAAAGAAGAAGGAAGAGGGGGACATCAATGGACCCAGACCCGCGACTCGCGTACCTGTCCCCAGAGAAAGAAAGCCTGGAGGGCAGACTGTGCTCTCTCTTGCTCCATGAGCTTGTACCCATTCTTGGGCTGAGATTGCAACCCTGTGCCTTTGTCCTGAATCTTCTGTGGGACTCCTGCCATAAGCCAGGGCTGGAAGGAAGCCCCTTGGTCCTGGCTGTGTGTTTGCTCCCATCAGGCACAGCTGGCCCCTCTCTGCATCCGCATGTACTTCTCCCGAGGCAGAGAAGAAATCTCTCAAGCACTGGAGAGACCTGCATGGGGCTCAGCGCTTTCTCTCTCCTCCCACTCCAGGATCTGCCTGCCTGCAGCAAGTCCGCTTTTCCCACTGCTCCATGCTGTCATTGCCAAGGCTGAGTGAGTCCCTTGGACTTAGAGGCCAGCCCACAGCCCACAGACCTTCATCACATCCCCTAAGCTGGCTTTAATAGCAACAAAGTTAATACTTTTATCTTCACCTCTTTGACCTCTCCTCCCATCTCACAAGTTCTGAACTAAACAAATTCTGGACCTCACTCCCTCACACACAGGGAAATGTTGACTGCCCATTTTGTAAAAATGAGAGTCGATGTAGAGCCCCATGAAACTATTTTCCTTTCTTCAAAGGACTTTCGTGTGTGTGTGTTTTGTTTTGGAAGAATTAAACACACGTGCCCGCCCTCCTTCTGTGCCTATACCTACAGGGTCTTTTCAACTCTGGAGATGAAGGTTATAAAGAGGAAAAGCCAAACGCCTCCGTCCAAGTTTGAAGAACTCTCCAGGGTCCGTCTTTCCACAAGACCATCTGGCTTCCTGCCTGCCCTCAGCGAACACACTGCACACAGGAGCTGGTAGGGGTGCAGCGGCTGGGGACCTGGGAGTCCAGGGCAAGCTGTGGACGGGTTATCGTTTAACATCTCTGCTGTCAGATACTGACCTCAGTCAGGTGACTGGTGATGAACCCTACCCTCTAGGGAAGCAAAAAAGGCTTGAGGTCAGAGAATAGGACTGGGGATGGCCTTGCACACCACCCAGCACCCGAAGGGGTGCCACGCAGTACTGGCATGCCCACCAGGACCTTTGCTCCTGAGATCCTACAAAAACAGCTGCAACAGGAACCCTTCTCCTCCTGGCCCCGGAGTGCACAGAGAGAAACTGGGGTCTTGGCTCCAGAAGGGTGCGGCGAAGTGAGGAAGATGACGTGGAGCTGCTTTACTTGAACAGGCTGTGCATCCGTGCAAGGCTGAGTGACATGGAGCCAACCGAAATCTGCCACAGAGACGGCTGGGGCGAGGAGGAGGGGAGGGGAGGGCAGCTGGGGCAGAGAACACAGATAAATTCCCTCACCTTCTTCTGATGCCTGGATCAGGCTACACTGAGATTGCACAGGAAGCTTGATTCTCCCAAGCCCCCAGAACCACTAACCTGTAGAGTATTGCCCGACTGCCTGGACCCTGGGCCTAGCCCTTGCAGCTCTTGTGACCCTCACTAGGCTTCCTCTAAGGCAAAGTTTCCCTCCCGCCCCACCCCCACCTCCCAGCCCCCACGACTTACTTCATGACCAGCACACCTTTCCTCGTGGCGGCCTCCAGGTCCACGTTGTCCACGCCCGTGCCGGCCCTGCCCACCACCTGCAGCTTCTCGGCCGCGTTGATGACGTCCGCGGTCACCTTGGTGGCTGAGCGGACTATGAGGCCTTCACAGTCCTAGGGCAGAAGAAGCGTCCTGCATGGCCTGCTGAAGCTCAGGCCCGGCAGTGCTCACTCCCTCCCAGACCCAGGGAAAGCCAGGGAAATGTGGACCAGGAGCTCGTGGCCCTGAAACAACAAGCATTTTGCTCAACCAGGGGCAGCACCAGTGTGCGGGTCTGGGTACCCAGCTCATCTCTCTCCAGATGGCACCACCACATCGGAAGCCTGAGGCTTGCCCAGGACCAGCAGGAGGCCCGCCCGTCATGGACGTCCTGTCTGTGTGTCTGGACACGTGTTGGAAGCCAGGGACCGTTTCTAGTCACCTCTGTCAGAGCCATTACCCTTGCCACACGGCTGTGCTCAACATGAGAGTATCTACGTGCTGGCTGACGGCACAGATGCAGAGCGAGCAGCTCAGTGCCTCTCGTACGCACCTTTGAAAGGCTCTGCATCAGTCAGGCTTGGGCTCAAATCCAAGCTCTGTCCCTCACCAGCTACTAATCTGAGCTTCAGCCTCAAGCGTGTGAGGGGGGAAATGAGAAGGGAGAGGTGCAGCACCTGGCCCCTGTAAGAACAGCACTGCCTCCATTAGACACAGAGCGTCTGCTTCCACTTTGTCCACCCTGAGCCCGACACAGGGAAGGCACTCAGCAAATGCTGGGGGGCTGAACGAGTAAATGAAGTGAACAAAAGACAGCTGGGGAAAGAAAAACATCTAAATCAGAGACCAAAGCAGCGGGGAAGAGAAAGGGTGAGGAGAGGGGTTAAACTCCTCCAGGGCGAACCCTGGGAAACTCTCCACTAACTGCACACATGTGACAGCATGGCCCGTGTCGCTCCCCCTCTTCGTGGAGGAACGACACAGGACCCTGTGCTGTTCTTTTGTCTGCTCGGCCCTCCCCGGGTTTGCTGCTGGTTCTTCCCGGGTTGGCTGCCATCCCTTCCACCTCTGTGGAAGGGCGGTTCCCCCTGCCACTTTTCCCCACTTCCGCGGGGGAGCGGCACACCGCCGGCCGGCTCTCTCGGGGGCTGCACAGGTGTTCCTTCAGATAGATGTTCCTGGTGCATGTTGTCTCTCTCCTCCTTTATAGTCCTCTTCCGCCAATCCCAACTCTGCTACCCACACGCCGAGTACGCTGCTCTCCTCCAATCAGGAGTAGGTCCTACAGTTTATTGGTTGAACTGGAGGCAGCTGTGTAGAAGCTGTTTCCCTTCTCAGCGCCATATTGTGGGAGAGCAGATGCATAGAATAAGTCTTAATTCCAGTAACTTAGTCTAGTCCGAGTTGCTCCCAGTTGCTCCCCACAGCCCGCAGGGCGTGTTGTGGTGCACTGCATCATTGTGATGCCAGCATCCCATATCTGAGCGCTGGCTTGAGTTCCGGCTGCTCCACTTCACATCCAGCTCACCTCTAATGCACCTGGGAAGGTAGTGGAGGTGGTCCAACTGCTTGGGCCCCTGGCATTCATGCAGGGGACCTGGATGGAGTTCCTGGCTCCTAGATACAGCCTGGCCCAGCCCCAGCTGTTGTGACCATTTGGGAAATGAACCAGCAGATGGAAGATCTCTCTCTTGGTGTGTCTCTGTCTGTCTGTCTGTCTCTCTCTCTGTCACTCTGCCTTTCAAATAAATAAGTCAATCTAAAAAAATAAACATAATAAAGGGCTGGTATTATGGCCTAGTGTATAAAGCTGCTGCCTGCAACACTGGCATTCCATATGGGCACTGGTTCACGTCCCAGCTGCTCTACTTTCTATCCACTCTCTCTGCTGGTGGCCTGGTAAAAGCATCGGAAGATGGCCCAAATGCTTGGGCCTCTGCTACCTACATGGGAGACCCAGATGAAGCTCCTGGCTGCTGGCTTCCACTTGGTCTGGTACTGGCCATTGTAGTCAGCTGGTGGGTGAACCAGCAGATGGAAGATCTCTCTCTCTGCCTCTCCCTCTATGTCTGTAACTTTGATTTTCAAAATGAATAAATAAATCTTCAAAATTAAAGTACTGAGACTCTAAATTCATCACTGCCAGTACACTTGGGCTAAGTTGGCTCCCCTGACAATCTTTTTTAGATCTATCCAGAATCAGATTTTCTTGTCCAAGAACCAGCTGAGAATCCTCAAGAAATGCAGCAGGTGTACAAGTCCACAAACTGTCACAAACTGCCCCAGGTTGGTGAGGAAGCAGCAAGTGTTATAAAAGCACCAAGCTAGGAATCAGAAGACCAGGGTTCTAGTCCAGGGCCTGCCAAGACAAGGTAGGTCACCACTGTAAGTCACTTCACTCCCTGCCTATAAGTCCCATCTTCAAAACAGAAGGGCTGGAGCATGTAGCTCTTGAGATCCGTGTTCCCCAGTAGCACTGTCAATGGGATCCTTGTATTCCCTCTTGTCACATGGCTTTTGGAGATGGAAAAGCCAGGAGAGTTCAGCTCCTAGAGTGCAGCCCCACCTTTACTGGATCCAAGCCCAGAGCCTAGGAGCAAGTTTGCTCAATTAAATGTAGAGAATAGAGAGCTATTAGGAGAGAAGCAATGGAAACTTATGCTACAGCATTGAATATTGAAGTCTTTTTTAAAAGTGTATTATTTATTTGAAAGTCAGAGATATAGAGAGAGAAGGAGAGAGCTTCCGTCTGCTGGTTCACTCCTTAGCTGGTTGCAATGGCCAGGGCTAGGCCAGGCTGAAGCCAGGAGCCAGGAGCTTCCCATGTGGTGCAGGGGCCCAAGCACTTGGACCATCTTCTGCTACTTTCCTAGGCCACTAGAAGGGAGCTGGATAGGAAGTGGAGCAGCCAGGACAGAAACCAGCATCCATATTGGACGCCAGCATTGCAGGTGGTGGCTTTAGCCACTACACCACAACACTGGCCTCTGCATATTGAGGTCTTGAGGGTTTCTAAATACTGGAATGAGCATTCAAGCACAGTTGCAGAACTATTTCCCTCACTGCTTGAGGCGGTGCCTGCCAGCAGGGAGTTACACGCAGGATGCCCTAAAGCCAGAGATAGAAAAATATGTCTCCAAGTTTCTGATCCAACCTCATTTTGCAGAAGGGAAACTGAAGTCCAACATTAAGGCTGCCTACGTCCTCTCTGCCTCTTCCATTTCTTCCATTTGTTGGGTGCTGCTATGTATGTATCTGGTATAAGGCTAGATTGGTTGAAGATGAGTGAGATATAGTCCCAACCCTCAATGAGCTCAGTGACAGAAACATCAAAATTTACTATTGGATGTGAGTGCTGTGACCTCGGAGTGGACAGGTCTCATGGACACTGTGGATAAGAAGGACCAACTGAAGCCACCTCAGAGATGACTGACCTGATGGTGAGGCCAACACCGGATGGTATCTGGAGGGTGCCCTGACTCCCTCATAGCAACCTAGTTGGACATCAGTCGATGCCTGGGCAGAAGGGGAACACTGCCATCTGTCCCACATTCTAGTTCATCACGCTGGCTCCAGAGAAAAGGACACCCCTGCCCAGCCAACATCTACTGACCTAACTCTTAAGATGCTGCCTAGGACACTCACATCCCACATTGAAATACCTGCGTTCTAGCCCTGGCTCTGCTCCAGATTCCATATCTAGCTTCCTGTTAATGTTCTTGGAGGCGGCAGGTGATGGCTCAAGTAGTTGGGTACCTGCCACTCACGTGGTAGACTTGGACTGGGGTTCCTCATCCTCCTACCTACATTGTGGCCATCTGGAAAGTGAGCCAGTGGATGGGAACTCTGTCTCTCTGACTCTAAAATGTTTTTAAAATGCATTTCAAACATCATATTGGCAAAAAAGAAAACTGACACTATTCAGTGTTGGTGAGAATGTAGGAAAATAGGAATGTACATTCCACAACATTTTTGGAAGGCAACTGGGCAACACTTAGGCACATTTTTAGTGTGGTTCCTTTGCAACCAGCAATGACCCTCTAGGTAATTGGTAACCCACTTGGAAAATAAATCAATCTCCTTGGTCAGCCCATGACCAAGGTTCAAAGCTCAGTTGACAAGGAGAGCATGGAACAAGGAGATCAGGGACCACCAAAGAGTCACAGTCCTATCACCCTGTCTCTCTTATCAAGTTCCACAATCAACACCTCAGGCCCAGCTCTGCTCCAAACACTCCACTCAATATGCTCTCGGGTCCGCTTCTTCTCTGGATAGATCTCCTTTAGAGAGGTGTGCCCTGCAGTCTCTATTTGCTCCACAAGCCAGCCTTCTATGCTGCCAGGAGTTGAAGAGGCTGCAATCAGACCCTCAGGGATGTGTGTTCAAGCTCACTTGTCCCAAGGCAGGATTCTAGCCATGGAGACTCTTCCAAGGCCTCTTACAACCTCACGGATCCCTACTCCCTCCATTCATTCAATCAGCCCTGTATGTATTGTGAGTCTACATGCCCACCTATCTCCTGCTGAGCCCTTGAATCCCCTCAGGTACTCCAAGGCACTACCCCTGCTCTGGCCATGACTCATCCCTCAGCGACTGCTCCAGCTACCTGCTCTGTTTATGCAAATTATGCCTTACCCAAGTGCCCACATTCTCTCACATCCTCTGTGCTATTACTATTAGAACTTTCTTCTCCAGTGCCCTGGGCAGGAGCACAAGTCTCAACACTGCTGTTCACTGCTCTATGTGTAGTTTCTGCATCTGGGCTGCAGCTGGAACAGGCACTCCCCACGCATCCCCACAGGGATCACATTGCGTTGTGTCCTCCCACTCTCATGCTCTTATATCCTAAGCTGCCTTAGAGCAGGGAAACCGCACACTACTGATCTACTTGATTTATGGCTGTTCCACACAAACTGTGCTGACTCAGCAGTGGAAACCCAGTTCCTCAAGCTCACACATGCTTCCACAGGAAGACAGGCTTGGCCTTGCAGGTAATCCTAACGTTGTGGGAGCCTCTGACTTCAATCAGACGGCAAGTCAATGAAGCTCTCCACATCCCGCTCTCCAGCTACAACTGGACTCGTTTTGCACAATGTATGTGATCCTAACTCGGTGGTTATTTGCTTTTTGCCACCCATATCCTAATGTAAATGTTGGGAACTTACTGTTTTTAAAAGTCTTTGAAATGCTGGACTCTTGCATAGAAACATTTATTCCTTTCTAGTCTTTCTCAAATTTCTGAGGTTAAGCTATAAACATGCGGGGCCAGTGTTATAGAGCAGTGTGTTAAGCCGCTGTTTGCATCCCTGCCATTGTCTAACAGACTGCAGGTTCAGGTCCTGGCTGCTCTGCTTTCAGTCCTGCCAATGCCCCTGGGAAAACAGTGGAAGATGGCCCAGGAGCTTAGGCCCCTGCCACCCACATGGGAGACCAGGATGGAGTTCCCAGCTCCTGGCTTCTGCCTGGCCCAGACCTGGATTTTGTACCACTTGGGAAGTGAACCAGCAGTCAGTGTGTGTGTGTCTCTCTTTTTTCCTCTGCCTTTCAAATAAATAAATGATAAATCTTTGGGGAAAAAAGGGAGTGAAAGATATAAACGTGCTTCAATAAATTTGCTGATGTCTTGTTTAGTAGTCCTGACCAGCAGTGATATTTAATAAAACAGAAGAAACTATTAGAATGCATTATATGATGCATTATTTCACTAGATGTGTATTTATATATGAATATATGCATATGTATCAGTGTGCAGAGTTATGATGCAAAATGAATTTCTTATTGGGAGCCATGGTCAAAGTTTAAATGCCACTCATACATGATAAGATTTTTTAAATGTTTTCCTGCATACCAGACTTATTTACTGTGAGTCTCAAACATGCTTTATTTTTCTAAGCCACTGTTTTGCAAACTTTTTTGACTGAGACCTACAGTAAGAAACACAATCTTTAAGTTGTGATTGTATACTTCCATTCCACATACACACACCCATACACATATCTTCAAATCTGTATTAATCTGCTATTTCCTATTTTGGTTTTTAAAATGCTGATCATGACCTATTAAACCATTGACTTGGCTCCCTAACACTAATGAACTGTGACTTGTTTCCAAGTCCGAAATGCACCACTGGAAACAGGGAGGGAATGATTATGCCTCCCGACCAGGCAGTGAGGGAGAGCAAAGTGTGCCAGCCCAGAAGGCCAGGCAGTGGGCCCAGTCCTAGCAAGGGAGCTAGGGCTTTCTGCCGTGCTAAGTGGGGGAGGGTCGGCACTGCAGGCATCTCTGCATGCAGAATGAAGGGCACAGTGTGGAAATGAGGGCCCTGCAGCAGCTGCTGCCCGTGGAGAAGAATCGGTGTTCTGAACTGAATGTTTTATTTATAACAAGACATGCAGGCTGAACTCCCCCACCCCCAAGCTGCCCAACAGTGCCCAGCAGCAAGAGAGCCAGCAAACACCCTGCTCTCCTGCCAACAGTCTCAGGGCCTTTGCAGTGTTCTCCCAGACTCATGCTAGACCCCCTTCTCAACCTCACGGGACCCCTCCATGAGGCGAGGCCTCCCACTCCCTTGAACCCTGCCCCCACCACTCCGCAGAGTGGCTCGTGGACCTGTAAGGTGGCTCACTCCCGTTAGCCAGCTGCATAGCACCTAGCTGTGTGGCCTCTGCCCAGCCGGGTGCTGCGTTGGAGGCAAGGGGAGCAGCTGATCTGGAAGCTGTTCCACTGCCTTCCTGGTCACTGCCCAGAGCCAAGGCCACTGATGCCATTCACACAGGAAAAGAGGAGGGGACAAGGAACCCATCCAGTGCTCATGGTGCCTCAAGGGCCAGGGCCAGGGCCTGGGACCTGCCTACCAATTCAGCCAGCGCTGGTGACCTGGCCAGTGTCTCAGGTGTGTAGGCCATGCTCCCTAATTAGTTGCAAGCTTCTCTGAGGAAGGGCTGGGGGCCGGACACTGGACACAGGGCATGGCACCACGGGGGGTGAGTGGGATGGGGCAAGAGATACACAGATGGACAAGGGCACAGGCAGCCCTCAGGACTACACAGCTGGAGCACAGCTGGGGCAAGTGCAGCAGCTGGCAGGCCCAAGATCTCTGGGGCAGGGAAGGTTGAAGGCTGCTGATACTGGAGATTGGTAGGGCTGTGTGATTTTAGGGGGCAGGGGGTGACCCGGGCAGCTGGGTAGATTGTAAAGGTAGGAAGTGCAAGAACAGGAGTGAAGAGTTCACAAAGCAAAATGTCCTAAGACTGCACAAGGTCCCCAAACTTTGCCGGACATAGACTAAGCTAAGTATCACAATCCTAAGATTGCTAAACTTATCAATTTCCTGGGGACTGCTGGGGTCTGACTCTAGTGCGGGCCAATCACTTCCTGGGCAGCTATGAGGCCAAGATGAAGGTCATCTGTCGGAGCCCCCTGGGCAGAGCCTCAGTCTCCACTTCTGCTGCGCTGGTGGCGCGAGCGGCCCCCGGGAGATCGCGGCGCCCCCCTCCCGCCCCCCTCTTCTCCGAGCGCTAAGGGGCAGCGGAGGAGCGGTGAAAGCTCGCGGCAGTCTTGCATCAGACAAAAGGCGGTGCGCGCTGCCAGTTTCTCTAGCAGCCACGCAACAGGCTAGGACCCCGCCAGCGCACCCCAGAGAGTAGGCGGGGGGCGGAGAGGGGGACACCCGATCCGGGTAAGAGTCGCGGGCCGCTGGCACCCCTCCTCCGACGGTCCCGCCTGGAGGACGGGAGTCGAGGCGGAGCCCGGCTGCCTGAACCACGGGGCAGGAGGGCGCGGGGAGTCGCGCTGGCATCCCGCAGGCAGCTTGCAGGACAAGTTGGAGCAGTCTGCCCTCTGCAGTGCGCGCCGCCGGAGACAAGCCAACTTGAAACAAGCGGTTGCGAAGTGATCGAAAAGTTCGCATCCTGCCGCTTGCCGCCGCTGGCTTCTGCCTCCTCCCTTCTCCCACTGCGAGCCCCCAAGGCAGTGGAAGCCGGGATCTGGCTGATAGCCGGGCAGCGGAGCGGGGCGCGCTGGCCCCGGAGCTCCCTGCCGGGTTCTGCGGGTGATGCCCCTGGACACCTCGCTCCCACCTCCCGCCTCTCCCCTCACCTGCAGCTCCGCTATCAGCTCCTCTTTGCTCAGGTTCTGCTTCTCCACCACCTGCAGACCTCCATCTTGCAGGATTTTGCGGCAGCAAGGGTCCAGGCTCTCACTGATGAGCACTTTCCGCAGATTTGCAAAGGCCATTGCTGGAGCAGGCTTGGGAGTCGTCCGCTCTCCGTGGGCAGAAAAGCTGCAGCTGAGGCTGGCGGGCGCGAGTAACTAGGCAAGATCCGCGTCCTCCCACCCCCGGCCCCACCCCAGCCCCCGCCCCCCTTAACTCCCCCTCCGGCTCCGACGCTCCTTTGGATTGGACAGAAACGCACAAACTCTCTGGGACTCCGCCTCCCCCTCGCGGTTCCGAGCCTGCCAGGTCCTCGCCCACTTGTTATGCGGCCGACTTGAATTTCTCAAGCGCAGCCGAAGCACTTACCCACACCTGGTGAACGTGCACACGCTGATTCATATCTAAAACGAACGGAGAAATATGTCTTTACCGCGAGAGAAGGAACTTTTCATCGTCACTTCTTTCCCCGAAGGACTCACTCGTTAACTCCTTGACAAGGAGTTAATTCCGTTTTTGAGGGCGTACCTGCGCAAGGCAGCGTGCTGGACTCGACTTCGCAGGGGGCGTGAACGGGAAAACGTAGAGCTCCTTTGTTCTGCTGGCCTGGGGTCTGCGAGTGCCCAGCACAGAAACACGGGGAATTGCACAATTCAAAGCGATATGAAACTAACTTTTGTTCCAAACGAATGATGCAAGGAGAATCGGTAATTTAACATTTAGATTGGCCAGACTTTTTGTTTAAGTTCTGTATTCTCCTCTCTCTTTATGGAAAAGAAAAAAACAATGAGCTGTTCAACTGGTCTCACTTATATATCAACCAAGGAGGCACTTCTGGGCTCTTAACCCCTTTAGGTTTAAATCCCACAACGAATGTGCCCTTCTATGCCCCATTTTACAGAGTATTGAAAAACCCAGTTTGGGATTTATTTAAAGTCACAAGGAGCAGAAGCAGAAAAAAGGACGCCCTTAGTTGGATTCAAAGTCAGCTTTACAGGCATTTCCAGTGCAGTCAACAAAACTCAGCTAGATCCTGAGGCCAAAGGAAAATGCAGCATCGATCCTATAAAGTAATGAAAGGGTAAGCATTTGGCCTAGCGGATAAGACACTGGCTGGGACACCCGCATCCTATATGGGAGTGCCTGAGTTTGAGTCCTGTGTCCACTCTTGACTCCAGCTACCTGCACACCCTGGGAGACAGTGGAGTCCATGCTCTCTCTCTCTCATATAAATATTTTTTTAAAAAAGAAACAAAAATAGATTTAAAAATAATAAATGTGGGGCACAAATAATAAAGAAAACAATGCAAGGTAGATGTGTCACAATGGGCCAAGCGGCTGCAACACGTACTGGAGATGGAGTCTTGCCTCCACTTCCAATCCAGGTTCCTGCTAATGGCACGTTCTGGGAGGCAGCAGATCACGGCCCAAATCCCTGAGTTCTGCCCCTTTTGTGGGAGGTCTGCATGGGGTTCTATGTTCCTGGCTTCTGCCTGGTCCAGCTCTTGCTGTTGCAGGCATCTGGGAAGTGATCCAGCAGATGAAAGAGTTCTCACTCTGTCCCTGTCTCTGTCATTCTGCTTTTTAAATAAATGAATAAATCTTTAAAAAAGAAAAGAAGACAATGCCTAGATGATCAAGATTGAAAAGCTCTTTGGGTTTTGTTTTCAGGTGGAATCTGAGAGATTTGATGGGCATAAAGGAGTGGAATTATCATACAGATTTAGCAAGGTTTAGGCACCACACTGAAAGGAAGCAGGTGACGAACCCTGGGAGGAGTTGAAGGAAGGTGTATGGAAATGGGTGTTTTCAACTCCTGCCATTAGCCTCCGTGGAAAGGTCTGCCATCTCCATAGGATCCTCGAGACTGTAGATACCTCCTGGGAGGCAGAGCAGTGGGACACTCAGGAGTGCTGGGATGTAGGAACCACAAAGCACCCAAACATTTGCATAGGACGGACAAATCATTGTCACTCCCATTGGGAGCATTGGCTATCCAATATGATTTGTGCCTAGGAATTATCAGTTCAAAATTTTCATTAATTTAATTTTTAAATGCATTTATTTATTTGAGAAGAAGAAGAAGAAGAAGAAGAAGAAGAGAGAGAGAGCGCCCCCATCCACTGGCTCACTCTCCACTACCCACAACAGCCAGGACTGGGCCAAGGCCAAAGACAGAAGCAAGAATGCAATGCAGGTCTCCCTTGTTGGGGGAGAGCACCAACCATTTGAACCATCACCTACTGCTTCCAAGAGTGCGCATCAGCCGGAAGTGGAAACAGGAACAGAGCCTGGACTCAATCCCAGGCTCTTAGCATAGGAGGCAGCTGCACCTACCCTTGGCTTAACATCTAGGCCAATGTCCATGCCCCTCTCCACCTACTTTTAAAACAGATCCAATCCATGCAAAAAAAAGCATTTCTAAATCTATTAAGAAAATAGTTAACAGATAAATGTCAAATTCAGGGTGGATAAGAGGGTGTGTGATCATTGTAACCATAAGCAAGTGAGAAATGTTCTCATTCTCTTAAATTCTTATAGCATTAATTGTCTTCAGTTTATCTCAAAATGCTATACTTAATGTAGGTGAACATTACATGTCCTGTCCCCTCCCAACCACTTTCATTTCATAAAGATCACAAACATGACTTTATAACCCTCTCACCCCCAATAATACTTCCATGGGGCTTTCTGCATTGTACAGGTTCAGAAGAGATTTCTTCTTTTTTTCCTTCCTTCCTTCCTTCCTTCCTTCCTTCCTTCCTTCCTTCCTTCTTTCCTTCCTTCCTTCCTTGCTTCCTTCCTTCCTTCCTTCCTTCCTTCCTTCCTTCCTTCCTTCCTTTTTTCCTTCCTTTCTTTCTTGTTTACTCATTTTACTTACTTCTTTTTCTTGAAAGGCAGAGTACCTGAGAGAAAGCAAACAAACCCAAATACCTTCAACAGCCAGGGCTCAGCCAAGTGGAAACCAGGAACAAGGAATTCCTTCCAGGTCTGCTACAGGGTGGCAGGGCTCCAAGCACTTGGACCGAATCTGCTGCCTTCCTGGATGCATTAACAAGAAGCTGAATTTGGAACTGCAACCAGCACTCTGAGATGAGATGCAGGCCCTAAGCATTGGCTTAACCTGCTGTGCCACGACACTCGCCCCACAGAAGAGATTTCATGCAAAAAGTAACTTACTGTGTCCCGGGTACTGTGGCTTAACACTGGGGTTAGGGTGATACATAGACACAGTCAGGAAGAAAGAAAAATGACAGGGGCAGGTTTTTGGCACAGTGGTTGGACACTTCTTAGGACACCTGTATCTGGTATTGGAGCACCTGGTCCAAGCCTTGACTCCATTGTTTCCGATCCAGCTTGCTGCTACTGCACATCCTAGAAGGCGGCAGATGATGGCTGCAGTACCTGAATCCCTGCCACCTGTTACCGGTCATGGAGGGGAGGGCAGTTGCAGGAGTGAGTCCCATGGGTTCTTTTCCTCAGCTTAGTATAGAAATAAAAAGCCAGGAAACAATTTGCAAAGAGGCAGAAACTGATTGGCAAGTGACGGAGAAAGCATTACTATCTGTTCACTGGGTTATCTTATCGGAGGTGCCCATTGGACAGGGAGTTTCACATACGTATGTTGATTGGCTTGGAGCTCATGGAGGTATCGGGGTCTCTTGGAGACTGTCCGTCTCCTTAGAGGCTCAGCCCCCTCCTCCTCTGCTAGCTCTGGGTGAAAGATTGCAGCCACCCTGGAGGTGTGATTTAAAGTCATAAGGTCACACAGGATAGCCTGGATCCCCTGGAACCAGTCTGACTCTCCCCAGGGGCTCAGCTCCTTCCCCTGCCCCCTCTGGGTGAAAGAGTGCACCCACCCTGAAGGTGTGAGTTAAAGCCGCAAGGTCACACACGCAGCACAAGAAGCTACTGGTGGGGGAGATACCGGTTGGCCTGGAGACAGGCTTTCCAGCCACAGCTGACAGCCTGCTTGTGAAGGACATTCTACCTGTGTCTGAGGGGCCCACAGACCCCCAGCTCTACTGGCCGGCCTCACCACCCATGTGGGAGACTTGAACTGAATTCTGAGCTCCTGGTTTGGACTGGCCCAGCCCTGGTTGCTGTGGGAATTTGGAGAGTGAACCAGCAGATGGAGGATTTCTGTCTCTTTGCCTTTCAAATAAATGAAAGTTAAACATAAAAAAAAAAAAAAACAGGAAGAACAGACAATATAGCAGGAATTATAAATAGGGACAGGGTTTTGGCACAGTGGCACAGTGGCACAGTGGCTAAGGCTCTGCTTTGGGGAAGCCTGCGTCCCATATAGGCATGCCTGGGTTTGAGTGTCAGCTCCGCTTCGAAGCTCAGCTTCCTGCTAATGTATACTCCAGGAGGCAGGTGATGGCTCAAGTAGTTGTGATCCTACCACACATGTGGGAGACCCTGATGGAGTTCCTGCCTCCTCTCTTAGACCTGGCCCAGGCCAGGCTGTTGCAAGCACTTGGGGGAATGCCTGAATCAGTGGCTGGAAAGTTGTTCTTCTTCTCTGGCTCTCTGCCTTTCAAATAAGATGAAATATACATAAGCTTAAAAAATCTCATTATTAGAAAAAGAATTTTGAATAGGAATCTGCTGGGTACTTTCGGAACAAGGAGGACCACCTTGAGACAGCCAGGACATCTTCCAGTCAAGGTTGTCTTTCAGGTGAAGCCTTGAAACCATTCAAGGCAGCCACTCTGAGAGGTCCAGGGATAGAGAGGGAAACTTGACCTGCCTTGGAGCTTCTCACAGTTAACTGCTGATCTTGTGGGCCAAATAGGAAGTAAGCAGGTGGAGAAGAATGCCACCGACAATGGCTCAGAAGTGCAAGGTGTTTGTGGCTTCCCCGGCTGGGCTAGGGGAATGGGTGGTGCCTGCCGGTGAGTGATGAGAGGTGAGAGGCTGCTCCTGGAAGGCCTGGCTCTAAGAATTTAAATTCAACACTAAAGTTAATACAGAGGCCCTGGGTGAGTTTTTGGGAAGTGACATGATTAAATTTGCTGCCTGAGCTGAGTTCCGACACTACTATTAAAGCAACATCTCTTACCAACTCACCCCACAGGCCTCAACATCAACAGCAAATTAAGGGCTTTTCCTGTATAAAGGAGGGTTGGAGATGGGGACATTTCTCCCTTCCTTTCTAGTGTTGCCTCCGGCCATGAAATGAGAACTTGGGCCCTCTTGGAAGTTTTAAGGAAATGATTCTGCCCTCTCCAGCCCCTCACAGCCTTCCTGGCCCCAGCCCCTGGGGAAGACAGAGACTTTTGTGCATTAGCTAAGCCTGGGGCAAAGGTCCCAGTGTGTGCCCAGGCCCTTCTTGGCACTCTGTTGTGTGTGATTGGCTGCTTCCTTGTGTGTAGTCAATCTCCCAGGGCAGGATCTTTCTGCCGGCCCCCCTCTGCCTGTGGCTGTGAGGATCAGGATCTGGGGTTAGTAGCTGTGTGTAAGCTACTTGAAGCCCAGTTGCAATATCCAAACTTGCATTATGAGGAGTAAAGCAATATTTCAAGATATAGAAAATGAATTGTCATCCACAAAACAAGTGTATCTGGGTTTGAATCTAGCTTCACAAATTTTGAATAATGTGACTGGGCAAATCGCACTGCCTAGACGGCTTTCTTCTAAGATAGCTTTCTTCTCTGTATTATGAAACTATTAGCAAGATAGTCCTTACTCACTTCCTAAGGTTATTGTGAAGGTTGAGTGTAATCTGCAGTGCTTGACTTGCGTTCATTCATTGGCTCATTCATTCATCATTCAATCAATGCACATTTATTGATTGTGCTAAGAATAAGGTTGTGCTCTCATGGAGCTTATATTCTGCTTGGATAGGGAAGCTACATAACTTAATAAATGAAAAAATGAACAGGACAGGGGACTAGTGTTGTGGCGCTGTGGGTTAAGCTGCCACTTCCAACACTGGCATCCCATTATCAAAGCATCAATAAGAGTTTTAGCTGCTTTGTTTCCAGTGCAGTGTCCTGTTAATATGCCTGGGGAAGCAGTGGAAGATGGCCTAAGTGGTTGGGCCTCTGCCACCCATGTGGGAGACATGGATGGAGTTCCAGGCTCCTGGCATTGGCCTGGCAAAACCCTGGACATTGTGGCCATTTGGGGAACAAACCAGCAAATTGAAGATCTCCCCACACCCCCACTGTCACTCTGCTTGTCAAATAAATAAATAAGTAAGTAACCCTTTTAAAAAAAAATAAACAGGATAGTCTCAGGGCATGATAATCATGGTGAAGAATGCAAAACTGGATGATGTGAAGGAACAGATGGGAGGTGTTGGCACTGTGGCTTAGCAGATAAGGTAGCCACCTGCAGTGCCAGCATCCCATATGGGTGCCAGTTCGAGTCCCGGCTGCTCCACTTTCAATCCAGCTCTCTGCTATGACCTGGGAAAGCAGTGGAAGATGGCCCAAATCCTTGGGCCCCTGCACTCATGTCAGAAGATCCAGAGGAAGTTCCTGGCTCCTGGCTTTGGATAGGTGCAACGAGGGCCATTGCAGCAAATTGGGGAGTGAACCAGTGGATGGAAGATCTTTCTCTCTTTCTCTGCCTCTCTGTAACTCTACCTTTCAAATAAATAAATAAACCTTTTTAAAAAGAAGAACAGATGGGGAGGGCTACTTTTTTAGATCAGGAAAGGCCTTCCTGTGAAGCTATTTGGATTGAGATGAAACAAGAAGTCAACTATGCAAAAAACTAAAGAAAGAGAATTCTAGGCAGAGGGGAAAGCAGAACTAGTGTGTGGAACATTCAGTGAATCTGCCTGGAAGTATTTCCCTAGCATTTGCTGTGTGCCAGGCACAACACCAGGCTCAGGAGTAATGATGATGGGCAAGTCACGTGGTCTTTGCCCTCAGGGAACTTGCAGTCTAGTGGTCTGTGTTGTCTAGGAAAGCTGTGAAAAGGCAGAGACCTGGAGGTGGAGAAGAGCCAGTGACTAGCTCTTGGAGGAAAGAGAGCGGTAAGAACAAGGTCCCCTGGGTAGGAAAGCATAAGAAGTTCCCAGGAACTGAAGGGAGGTCAGACACCTGTAATATAGAGAGCAAGGGGAGTTGTGGTCAGCAGGGGCCAGGCGATGGAGGCTGGGTGAGGAGTCTGGGATTTTTGTCTGAGAGGCAGCCGTAATGGCTCAAGTAACTTGGTTCCTGCCACCTGTGTAGAAGACCCAGGCTGCATTCTGGGCTCCCAAGAGGCTTTGGCTCTGGACCAGCCCCCAGCCATTGGAGGCATTTGAGAAGTGAACTAATAGATGGTAGATGGTTCTCACTCTCTGCATCTCTCTTTTTCCATCTGTCTCTGCATCTCAAATAATAATAATAATAATAATAATAATAATGTACTCATGAAAAGACTGAGAGAAATGGGTTTCCAAAGGAAAAGTCAGGGTGTTGGACCAGAAGGTGGGGAATAGAGATTGGAGGACAAGAAAGCAGCACCTGTAGTTGACCGCTATACCATGGTAAAAAGTTTACACTTTATTATAAGCAGAACTGGAAACCATTGAAGTCTTAGGAGGGGACGGTACTAACTACATTTTTTAAAAATTTATTTATTTATTTGAAAGGCAGAGTTACAGACAGGTAGAGGCAGAGAGAGAGAGGTCTTCTATCTGCTGGTTCATTCCTCAGATGGCCAAAGCCAGGAGCCAGGAGCTTCTTCTGATTATATCATCTGTGTGAAGCTCTGAGTTGACTTCCATGGAAAGTTCTCTTCATTATGGGTCACATGTTCCTGCTTCTTTGCATGCCTGGCAATTTTTTTATTGAATTCTGTATCTACCTTGTTACTTACTATCATTGTCCTTCTATATATTTTCTTTTTTAAATCTTTTTTTTAAAGATTTATTTATTTATTTGAGAGGCAGAGTTACAGAGAGGCAGAGGCAGAGGGGTAGGGGAGAGAGATAGAGGTCTTCCATCCACTGGTTCACTCCCCAGATGGTCTCAATGGCCAGAGCTGGGCCAATCCGTAGCCAGGAGCCAGGAACTTCTTCCTAGTCTCCCATGTGGATGCAGGGGCCCAAGGATTTGGGCCATCTTCCACTGCTTTCCCAGGCCATAGCAGAGAGCTGGATTGGAAGTGTAGCAGCTGGGACTAGAACAGGCACCCATATTGGATGCCGGCACTACATTACCCAATATGCCATAGCGTCAGCCCCACTAGCTACATTTTAAAAACGAACTCTTTCTATGGGTGCACCTAGAAAAAGTTCTATTTAAAATTTTTAAAAATATCATGTTGATGATGCTGACAGTGAGAGATGATGGCAATGATTAGCCAGAAGGTGATTCCCTTGGTTGGTGCCCAAAGTGACTTGGTAAAGTACACTCAGAACTTGTAAAGGTAGCTCTCTGACAGTGAGAACCAATAAGAATCGATGAATAATGGATGAAGGTTACCAGCTGAGAAAGTAGCTCATCCTGAGAGAAAGCAAATGCCTGAAGACGGAGTTTGGGGAGACAAAGGGAAGGGGAGTACTGTTTCATCAAAATGCAATTGAGTGCTAAATAGAAAGAGAATCTTGGTAGCATACTCAGTTGTGTGAATTCTTCTGCAGAAAGAATCTATTGATGGAAAGGGCTGGTTTACAAGTGCAGACAAAGGAGGCCAGGTGAGCCTTGGCGTTTGCCAGGGGCGTTGTGGGAGGAGGAGGGGAAGATGCCCACTTGACAGACTGCAGACGGGAGTGGCAAGTGGCATGGCCCTCAGAGAGGTGTGCTGTGATGTGGGTGGGGAGAAGTCATCAGATTCCATCCTAATCTGAATAAAAATGCCCCTTCTGCTCCTGCAATGTCCATTCTTTACCATTTGCTTTTTTTTTTTTTTAAGATTTAGTTATGGGGCTGGCACTGTGGCGTAGTGAGTAAGGCCACCACATGCAGTGCCAGCATCCCATATGGGCGTTGGTTCGAGTGCCGGCTGCTCCACTTCTGATCCAGCTCTCTGCTGTGGCCTGGGAAAGCAGTAGAAGATGGCCCAAGTATTTGAGCCCCTGCATCCGTGTGGGAGACATGGAAGAAGCTCCTGGCTCCTGGCTTCGGATCTGCACAGCTCCGGCTGTTGCAGCCAACTGGGGAGTGAACCAGTGGATGGAAGACCTCTCTCTCTGTGTCTCTGCTTCTTTCTCTTTCTGTGTAACTCTAACTTTCAAATAAGTAAAAATAAATAAATCTTAAAAAAGATTTAGTTATATATTTGAAAGTCAGAGTTAAAATTGGGGAGGGGGGATCTTTATCACTGGTTCACTCCCCAGATGGCTTCACTGGCCAACCTGGGGCCAGGCCAAAGCCAGGAGCTAGGAGCTTTTTCCAGGCCTCCCACAAAGGTGGCAGGGGGCCAAGCACTTGCTATCTTCTGCTACTACTTTCCCCAGGCCATTAGCAAGGAGCTGGATGTGGAAGTGGAGCAGCCGGGACTGGAACCAGCTCCCATATGGGATGCTGGTGCCGCAGGTGGTGGCTTTACCTGCTACACCACAATGCTAGCCACCTTCTTTATCATTTCTTTGCTTTTCCAGATTTGATTTTTCCATTATTTTATTTTCCAGATGCCTGGATGCCAGTTAACGGCAACTGAGTGGATCCATTTTCCACCAGCTGACGGGGGAGTGATGCTCAGGTAGTCTCCCATGCAGCCTGATACCCGAGACAGGCCTTGCAGCACTGAGCTCCCTAAGAGGTTGATGAAAGCTACCAACCTTATCACCTCCTAGGTCATGCATGCAGTTTGGAAGGTTCATGCACTTCCTGCAGTCCATCTGTGAACCTCCTAGGATCCCTTGAACCTCTTATTGGAGGCTTATATTTTCTAAGGAGTATCCATGGCAACAGAATGCAAAAATCTCCATGATAATGATAATACAGATACATATTGGTCATTTTAAATTGCTAGATCGGTATAACCCAATAAATCCTCACAACAACCCTAGAGATAGGAAGCTCTATTCTCATCTTACATATGACAAATCTGAGATGTATCATAGTCACTCCAGTTTAGTTACATGGCATTAGGGGTCAGTGTTGTGGTACAGCAGGTGATGATGCCACTTGTGACACCAGCATCCCTGCTCCACTTCCAACCCAGCTTCCTGTTATTGCACCTGGGAATGCAATGGAAGATGGCCCAAGCACTTGGGACACTGAATCCCATGTGGGAGACCAGGATAGAGTTCTTGGCTCCTGGCTTTGACTCGGCCCAACCATGACCATGTAGCCATTTGGAGAGTGAACTAGAGGATGAAAGATTATCTCTATCTCTATCTCTATCTCTATCTCTATCTCTATCTCTATCGCTATCTCTATCTCTATCTCTATCTCTATCTCTATCTCTATCCCTATCTCTCTCTCTCTCTTTCTCTCTCTCTATCTCTATCTATAGATATAGATAGGTATGTACATATATAAATATATATATATATATCCCTCTCTGTATTTATTTGTTTCAAATAAATAAATAAAATCTTTAAAAAAAAGTTGAGAGAGGCCAGTGCTGTGGTGTAGTGGGTAAAGCCACCAGCTGCAGTGCCGGCATTCAATATGGACCCTTGTTCTAGTACAGGCTGCTCCACTTCCAATCCAGCTCTCTGCTGTGGCCCGAGAAAACAATAGAAGATGGCTCAAGTCCTTGGGCCCCTGAAACTGTACAGGAACAAGGAAGAAGCTCCTGACTTCTGGCTTCGGATTGGCATAGCTCTGGCCATTGCCGCCATCTGGGGAGTAAACCAGCGGATGAAAGACCTGTCTCTGCCTCTGCCTTTCTGTAGCTCTACCTTTCAAATAAATACATAAATCTTAAAAAAAAAAGTTGAGATTAAAGCATTTCTCTAATTCTCTGGTTAAGCTTCTAATTGTGTTGCACTTTCAAAACAAAATTTAGGCCGGCGCTGCGGCTCACTAGGCTAATCCTCCGCCTTGCGGCACCGGCACACTGGGTTCTAGTCCCGGTCGGGGCGCCGGATTCTGTCCCGGTTGCCCCTCTTCCAGGCCAGCTCTCTGCTGTGGCCAGGGAGTGCAGTGGAGGATGACCCAAGTGCTTGGGCCCTGCACCCCATGGGAGACCAGGAGAAGCACTTGGCTCCTGCCATCGGATCAGCGCGGTGCGCCGGCTGCAGCGCGCTGGCCGCGGCAGCCATTGGAGGGTGAACCAACAGCAAAAGGAAGACCTTTCTCTCTGTCTCTCTCTCTCACTGTCCACTCTGCCTGTCAAAAAAAAAAATTTAGGATCTTCAATCTCTGAAATATTATGTCCAATTTAGAAAGGAGGAACAGTGCAAAAGGCTTGAATGTTACAGTACTGTTGAAAGGTAGAAACAAGGGATTCTTTGTTGCCTGGGAAGCTTCCAAAGCATTGGTATTTACTGATGCACGTGCGTCTTGGAGTGGCAGGCAGAATAAGAACCCCCAAAGATGTCTAGAATTTGTGAATGGAAACATGTGGCAAAGGGACCTTGCAGGGGTGGTTACAGTAAGAATTTTGAGATAAGGAAACTCTCCTGGATTATCTGGGTGAGCCTGATAGAAGCGCAGGGATCCTTCCAGGGCGATCAGAGTCAGAGGTGGCCATCTGATGGAGACAGCAGAGAGGGAGTGGCTGCTCTGAAAATGGAGGCAGGGGCCCCAAACCAAGGAATACAGATGGCTTTTCCTGGACATGGGAATAGGCAAGGAAACTGCTTCTCAACCATAGCATCCGGCAGGAACCAGCCCTGCTGGCACCTGACTGTAGCCCAGACCTCTGGACTGGAAGAGAGTGAATGTGCACTGTTTCAAGCCGCCACATTCGTGATGAATTTGTTCCAGTGGCAGCAATAGGAAATGAAGGTACTTGTAGGTCAAGCAGAACAACCGCACCTCATCAAGAACAGGGAGATTAAGTAGCAGTAGAAATTCAGAGAGATTCTAGAAGACAGGAAGGGTGGAAGGAACCTAACGGAACCTCCCCGCATCCCCTCTGATTAGATCAGGAAATTCATGTTGATTAAAAGCAGGACCCAGGGACAGGCATTTGGCATTGCAGTTAAGTTATTCAGTTAAGATACCCATTTCTCATATCCTAGTACCTTGGTTCAAGCCCCTGTGCCACTGCTGATTCTAGCTCACTGCTAATGCAGATCCTGGGAGGCAGCAGGTGATGGATCAAGTATCTGAGTCTCTGCCACTCACCTGGGAGACCTGCTTGGGGTTCTTAGCTTCTGGTTTCAGCCTTACCCAGCCCTGGCTGTTTTGGGCATTTGGGTAGTGAATCACCAGATGAGAGCTCTGTATGTCTGTCTCTTTCTTTCTCTTCTCTCAAATAAGTAAGTGAAAAAAAATTTTAAAACAGCAACAAAAACCGTTGTAGGAGGGTGGGCATTTGGCACAACAGTTAAGTCATTGGGTGCCTGTATCAGACTGCCTAGGTTCGATTCCCAGCTACTTCATCTCTAATCCAGCTTCCTGCTAAGGGGAAGCCTGGGAGGCAGCAGGTGAAAGCTCAAGTTCTTGTGTCCCAGCCACCTGGCTGAGAGATCTGAATGGAGTTTGGGGCTTCTGTCTTTGGACTGGTCCAGGCCTAGCTGTTGTGGGCATTTGAGAAGTGAACCAGCATTTAGAAAATTTCTCTCCCTCTGTATTTTTATCTCACTGCCTTTCAAATAAGATGGAAGACAAGTTAAAAAAAAAAAAAAAAAAACCTTTAGTAGTCCCTGCTAAGCCTAGAGAATGATGGACAGGACCAGGAAACTCTCTCTTTCCTCCTCATGCTTTAAGCTCAGGTTTCCTGGAGTGATTAGTGGCTTAAGGATGCTTGAAGCCAGAGATGAGCTGGGAAACACTGTCTAGCCCCTAACCAAAAAAACTGATTTTAAGCCTTCAGAGCCTAGCACTATAGGCAAAATCCACAGGAGCTATTTAAGAAAATGTCCCTGCCATGCGAGGAATGCTGCTTTAGTGCACTTGGGGGGCAGGGGAGAGAAGGAATGGCACACTGGTCCCACTCCTCATTCATTCTTTCCACTAATGCTGCATAACTGAATAACCAGGGCAGGCCAGGGAGGGCTGGGACCCTTGCACTCGTGGAGTTGGATGTGATAAGCCTTCATCAAAAGATCACACAAGTGAGGTAATTACAACTAGGCACAAACGTACTACAGAACTGGTTCTTTCAGAGGCTTTTTATCATTATTATTCTCCAGCTAAGACAGGGGAAAAAGTGATTCATTGTGCCACCGCTGAGAATTGGACCAGCCTAGAATGTCACAGACCCAAGGCCAATGTGTGGGCAAGGTGGGTTTCTCAGAGGTGGTCTGGGAGATCAGAGGGCAAATGAGGTTCTAGAGCCATTGAGAGACAAGCTCAGACAGTAGCAAGCAGTCCAACGACTCTACCAGTGTCCCCCGTCACTGCTGTTTCTTATTTCTGCCCCTCTGGCCTCCCTGGGGCACAAGCTACAGTTTACTTGGACCTTTCGTGCATCTTTTTTCGCACTGCAACTGAAGCATTTGCTTCTTCCTCCACTTGGCTCTTGTGGCTTGGAGATTTCCAAGATGGCACTAAGGCTGAGGAAGATTTTGAGGCTTTAAAAAAAGGATTCAAGCCTTGTAGGAGAAGAAGGAAGGAGAGATAGGAGGTTTCTTGGAAGTGGTGAAGTTCCTGATGATAGCTGAAGAAAGCATAGGTATTAACCAGGCCCTTTGAACCTTTCATGAGCAAGAGAGCTAAAGGGGAAAGAATGCCCCAGGCAAAGGAAACAGGGTGGGTACAGATCATTTGGGCGTGGGCATGGGGAGCAAACATGGCGTTTCCCTGATGCTAGGAGAAGGCCCCTGTGGCCAGTCCAGGACTCAGAACTGCATGCTAACACCACCAGGACCGGTGGCTGTATCACTGGCAGAGGTTGTCGTAGCGTCACAGCGAGCACCAGCCAAGTGGCGGAAGGGAGGCACACTCACACCTCCGTGAAAGTAAGCAGAGCAAGAACCAGTAAGTTCAGGCTTTCTCTGTTAATGTCACGTAAGAACATGGAAACTACGTCCAAAGGTGGAGATCTGCGGTTTGCGGTGCTCGCCTGTCATGCCCTGGAAGAATCAACCACCAACACAAAGCCCAGAGCAGGTGTGGTTTGGCCCCTGTTGCCCGAGGAGGGCAGGATTCCTTTGATGATTGCCAGGGACATAGAAAATGGAAATCAAGCCAAAAAGAGTGTCTCTGAGAAGGTGCCAGACAGGAAACTCCTTCCCGTTCATCTCCTTTCATTCTCAAAAACAAGTCAGAAAGACCTGTGGGGGCCAGTGGGCAAAAGTCTTTCAAAACGTGAGCATTCCCCACCCACCCACAACCCAGGCTCCAGGGCTGGGGACTCCCCAACGTCGGTCAGGTCCCAGCGTCCATAGCTCAGTGCGCAGGGGGTTTCAGACGTGGCTGGATGAGTTCAATTACAAATTCAGTCTCCATTTATTGAGTTCGCACCGATGGGGCTGCAGGCATTGATCTCTCTTCTTCCCAGGACCTTTAGGTTTTACTGCTTTGACTCGTTCCTGGTCCTGACCTTGGAAACTGTTCTCTCTTCTCAGGCTGCCTTCTCACTTTCAGGCCCCGGCTGCTTTCCAGGCCCTCAAGTCCTGGCCGGAATGATGCTCTTTTCTAGCCAGGCCAGGTCCAGTTCTGACTTCTGACCGGAACATATAACATTGTGAGTCGGGGCAATCTGGAATGATTTCTTGACGAACCTACTCTTATCTAGGTTCCTCCTCGTGTATCGGATCCCTGATCTTTATCTTATATCATCCGGAGTGAGAATGGCTGTGGCAAAAGTGGGTCTCTACCTGCAACTCTGAATCTGTTTTAATAAAAACTGTGGCTAACACATTCTCACTGACCTGAAAATGACTGACACAAACCAAATATTTATTTACATGCATTCTTTATCTATTAAATGAAGACCTTATCTTTATGTATGGATTATATATTTCCCAACATAGCAATGGCTAGTATTGCAGGACAGACTGGAATCATCAACATCATTTTCAAAGAGAAGAGAATTGAGGAGGCTGGCGTTGTGGCGTGTTGGAGCAAGCTGCCGCTTGTGGCGCTGGCACCCTATTTGGGCACCTGTTTGAGTCCCAGATGTTTCCCTTGTGATCTAGCTCCCTGCTAATGTGCCTAAGAAGCTGCAGAGATGGGCCCAAGTGCTTGGGCCCCTGCCACTCACATGGGAGACCTGGATGAGTTCCGAGCTCCTGACTTGCCAGGTTGGGTTGTTGCAAACATTTGGGAGAGTGAAACAGCAGAAGACTCCCTCTCTGTAACCCTGCCTTTCAAAAAATAAACAAATCAGAAAGAAAGAAAGAAAGAAAGAAAGAAAGAAAGAAAGAAAGAAAGAAAGAAAGAAAGAAAGGGAGGGAGGGAGGGAGGGAGGGATAAGGGAAGAGAAGGGAAGGGAAGGGAAGGGAAGGGAAGGGAAGGGAAGGGAAGGGAAGGGAAGGGAAGGGAAGGGAAGAGAGAAGAGAAGAGAAGAGAAGAGAAGAGAAGAGAAGAGAAGAGAAGAGAAGAGAAGAGAAGAGAAGAGAAGAGAAGAGAAGAGAAGAGAAGAGAAGAGAAGAGAAGAGAAAACTGAGTCTCAGTGAAGCTGCTTAGGACTTCTGCTCCTGGGTCAGAGAGAGTAGCAGAGTTCAGGTTCACCTCCCAGCTGAGATAAGTAAAACAGTGCACAAAATTTGGGAAACAGGGCTTCTAAGACATTGGTCTCCAGGCAACAAATGGCAGTGATCTCTGAGTGGGGAGTTTCTGGGTCACAGCACATGGATGAGGAAACCAGACGTCCCTGGAGGTCTCCCTGAGTTAAGGAGCTGGAGCTATGCATGGAGAGGAGGGAGCTGAAGTTGGAGATAATTCCCAGGATCTGTAAGATGGGCCCCTTTGAGTTTCCAGCAGGGACTTCCCCTGCTGTGCATGTGCTGAAACTACCAAAAGCCAGGGAAAGGATTGGAAGGAACAATCTCTAACTCTCACACAGGCCAGGAGTTGTCCCTTTTCTCCCCAACCAGATTAGAACATCCTAATTCACAGGACACTGGATCTTGACTCGATAGAAGGGAAAAATTAACCCTAAACTAATCCTTACTTTCGTCTGACCTAACAAAACTTAAATGAAATACCTAAAGGATTAAACTATTCCCAACTGGCTTAATTATGTCCCAGAACAATTTCAGACAATATATAGGGGCTGACTCTGTGGTGTAGCAGATGAAGCCACCACCTGCATTGCCAGCATCCCATATGGGCGCTGGTTCGAGTCCTGGCTGTGTCACTTCCCATCCAGCTCTCTGCTATGGCCTGGAAAAACAGAAGATGGTCCAAGTCTTTGGGCCCCTGCACCTATGTGGGAGA
Organism: Oryctolagus cuniculus; assembly: GCF_964237555.1. NCBI lineage: Eukaryota > Metazoa > Chordata > Mammalia > Lagomorpha > Leporidae > Oryctolagus > Oryctolagus cuniculus. The sequence continues at coordinate 50,904,339 of NC_091438.1, forward strand.
CCCAGAAGAAGCTCCTGGCTCCTGGCTTCAGATAGGCCCAGCTCTGGCCATTTCAGCCATTAGGGAAGTGAACTAGCAGATGGAAGATCTCTCTCTCTCTCTGCCTCTGCCTCTCTGTAACTCTGCCTCTCAAATAAATAAATAAATAAATATTTTTAAAAAGGTTAAAATAAAACAAAATATATAGAAGGATGATGATTGTAAGTAACAAGGTAAAATTCACAAGTTATAGAATTCAATAAAAAATTATGAGGCATGTGAAGAAGCAGGAACTTGACCCATAATGAAGAGAAGTTTCCATGGAAGTCAACCCAGAGCTTCACATAGATGATAGAATTGGTAGGCAATGACATAAAAACAATTATGGTAATTATATTCTGCATATGCAAAAGAATAAAGAAAAGATTAAACATGTTTAGTACAGACATAAAAATATTAAAAGATCCATATTGAGGTGGATGTTTGGTCTAGCAGTTAAGATACCTTCAACCCATCCCAGAGTACCTGGGTTCAATACCTAACTCTGGTGTCTGAGTCCAGCTTCCCGCTAATGTAGACCCTAGGAGGCAGTAAGTGTTGGCTCAAGTACTTGGGTCTTTGCCACCCATGTGGGAGACCTGCATTGGGTTTCCATCTCCCAGCTTCAGCCCAGCGCTGTAACAGCTGTTGAGGACATTTGGGGAGTGAATCAGCAGATGGGAACCCTATTTATCTGTCTGTCTGTCTCTGTCTCTTTGCCTCTCAAATACATGTTATTTAAGTGTTGACTTGCCCTAGAAAAACAAAAAAGACCCAAACTCCTAGAGATGGAAGTTGTGTTTGAGATGGAGTGTCACTAGATGAGGTTAATTGCAGATTAAACATTACAGGATATGCAATGTCTAATGAAGATATATCAGTATCAATTATCCAAGATGAAACACGTATTAGAGACAAATGAGCAGAGTATCAGGGAGTTGCTGGAAAACAACAAGTGGCTGAACAGTGTAAATGTAATCGGGGTCCTTGAAAGAGAGGAGGTGACAGAGTGGGAGAAAAAAACATTTGAAATAACAGTGGCCAAAATCCTCGATGAGAATTATAAATTGACAGATGAAGAAACTCAATGAACTCCAACCAAGCACAGATATATGAAGGAGCAGTACCAGTGGTCACATAATTAAATTGCTAAGAAAAGTAAAATACAGGTAGGTGTTGTGGCTCGGCAGGTTAACCTGCCACTTGAGACTCCCGAATTCCATATCTGAGTGCCTGATTGGAGTCCTGGCCACTCTGCTTCTAAGCCAGCATGAAGACTCAAGTACCTGGTCCCCTGCCATCCTTATGGGAGACCTGTGTGAGGTTTCAGGCTCCTGGCTTTGGTCTGGCCTCGCCTTGGATATTGCAGAAATATGCAGAGTAAACCAACAGATAGAAAATTTCTCCTCCCCTAAATCCCTCCTCTTCCCTTCCTTCACCTCCCCTCCATCTCTTCTCCTCTCTTCCCACCCTCCCCCCCCCCCAATCTCTCTTTCTGCCTTTCAAGTAGATGAAGGTAATTATACAAACACTAAAAAGAAAATACCATGTCAAAGGGCTGGGATGAGGGTCCTCCTAGATGCTCTGATAGAAATAGAATTGGCTGGCTGGGCTGTGGGGCTGGACTGAGAATGCTTCCAATGCCACTGGCACTGAGCTGAATATGGAGAGACCGCAGCAACCATCTAAATCACACTCTGTGTCAAGGGAATAGGACGCCTACAAGAGACAATACCTGAGCAGCCGTGACATATCCAGGAACCTGCCATGAGATCAGTAACTTGGGATGGAGGGTGGTGATGGATAACGACACAGGAGAAGGGGCACTGGCCAAGCCAGGAAGAGCTGTGCAGTCACGGGTGTGTGCACCTTATCCAAAAAGAGATAGGGCAGCATGGAAGGCTAGAGGGGACAAGGTGGTGGGACCTCGGAAGAGTAAGGGGGTGCTAAGTGTGAGGGAATTGACAACCATTTGATTGCAAGATACAGAGGCGGCTTTGGCCCTTCCTGTACTGTCCTTCTGTTCCCCCACTGACCATCCCTACAAAATGTCTCTCTACCACTTCAGCATTGATTACCTTTGTAGCAAGAGAGTAGGATGGGGGAAAAGATCAACTGTGGCCATATGGTGGCTGGCACGTGGCATAGCAGGAAAAGCTGCCCCTTGCAGTGCTGGTATCCCATATGGGTGCCAGTTCAAGTCCTGGAGGCTCCACTTCCAATCCAGCTCTCTGCTATGGCCTGGGAAAGCAGTAGAAGATGGCCCAAGTCCTTGGGCCCCTGAACCTGTGTGGGAGACCTGGAAGAAGCTCCTGGCTCCTGGCTTTGGATCAGCACAGCTTCTGCGTTGTGGTCATTTGGGGAGAGAACCATCGGATGGAAGACCTCTCTCTCTCTCTCTCTCTCTCTCTCTCTCTCTGCTTCTGCCTCTCTGTAACTCTGCCATTCAAATAAATGAATAAATATTTTAAAATGTTGCACTTTTTACTCTAATAGCATGTGAACATGAACCTAGCTGCTCGGAACAGGGAAATGATAACCTAGGCAGCATTTTTAATCTGCTTGGGCAATCAACGAACTATTACAAATAATGGCAACACCATGTAGGTGGAAGGGATTCACTACAGGATCAGAAACACTGGTCTGTGAACAGCCCCAGCATGGAATGCTATGAACAGGTAGGAGTTTGTGCGGAGACACAGTGGAGAATAAAGAGAGTGCTCATGCGTTGGAATCTTACCAAAACCCCTGAGGTCAATGAGAGCCCACAGATAATTACCCAGAAAGTGGAAAAACTGGATTGTTGAAATCTGGGGACATTAGCAATGCTCTGCTTCTCCAGTGAGCCTCTCCCTCGAGGGAATTGAGAGAACTTGGCAAACAGCCTTATCACTCACAACTCGGCTTCTGCTGGGGCCAGCAAGATTGGGAGCATCACCAATACACCATGGTACACACAGTGGCAGCCATGGGCGTGGGGCATCTTCCCAGGCCATTCCAACAGATGGAGTCCATTCACAATCATGAACCATGCCCGCTGCATGTTGCAAATGCTCAGTGAATGTTGGTCTCAGTTATTGAAGCCCCCTGTCTAGCAGGCAGTGTGTAGACCATAATTATTGACATGAAAAGATTCTAGAAATAGATTTATCACATCCCTGGTACAGAACTTCTGAAACTCCTTTCAGGCCCCCACGACAGGTACTGCCAGCTTATCATCAATATATTCACCCCCAGGGCACAGACAGACAGCGTGTCCCAGCTTTTTTTGGAGTTTGATGTTGTCATATGACTGAATTGCAACCAACAAATGTAAATAGAATTTATAAGCTTTTTAAAAATTTATTTACTGTGATTTATTCAAAAGGCAGAGAGACACAAAATGAGACAGACAGAGGTCCTCCATCTTCTGGTTTATTCCCCAAAGGCCCACAACAGTCAGGGCTGGGCCAGGCTGCAGCCAGGATCCTGGAACTCAGTTTGGGTCTCTCACAGGGGTAGCAGGGACTCGAGTCCTTGAGCTTCCTCTCGGGGTGTGCATCTTTGGGAAGCTGGAATCAGAAGCAAAGTCCAACTCAGACCCAAGTACTCAGATGTGGGATACAGGCATCCTAAGTGGCACCTTAACTGCCTGCCCCTGTAAACAGATGAGAGTGACCCTCATCTTGGTATTAAAGCTTGAGTCATAGTTTCCGCCTCCTGTAAGGATACAACACAATCCTACAGGAGTAATTCCTCAGAGAAAACAACTGCAAATACGAACATAACTCAGAAGTGACCACCTAAAGGTGCTGAAAAGTGATGGAGAGTGTGGAGTACACTCTTTGCTTGTATCCAGAGTCTATAAAGAGGTCTTACAATTCAATAATAAAACCAACAATACAGGTTTTTAAAAGGCAAAATATTTGAACAAGCACTTCACATTATACTTATTTATGCAAATAGCCAATAGTCACATAGAAAGATGCTCAATTCTGTTAGTCCTTATGATCATGTAAATGAAAAACAAGATTCTACTCCATATCCATTGAAATGGCTAAATTTTTGTATAGACACATAATTTTGAGGATTTTCTAAGTGCCAGACTGTTATAATGCTTTTACTGAATTAACTTTTTAGAGTGTTATAATAACAAAATTTATCTACATTTTACAGCTTAAAAAACTAGGGCATATAGGTCATACAACTGATTCCAGATATGGGGTTGGTGTTTGGTGCAACAGTTAAAATCCTACTTAAGGGGCCGGCACTGTGGCATATCAGGTAAGGCCACCACCTGCAGTGCTGGCATTCCCATATGGGCACTAGTTCCAGTCCCAGCAGCTCCACTTCCAATCTGGCTCTCTGCTGTGGCCTGGGAAAACAGCTCTGTAACTTTGCCTTTCAAATAAATAAATAAATCTTTTTTTTAAAAAAATCCTACTTGAGATGCCCATATCCCATATCTGTGTGCCTGGGTTCAAGTCCCAGCTATTCCACTTCTGATCTAGTTTTCTGCCAATGAGCACCCTGGGAAATAGCAGGTGATGGCTCAAGTTCTTGGGTCTCTGCCACCCAAGAGAGAGACCTGATTGGAGTTCCAGACTCTGGGATTCAGCCTGGTCCAGCTCCAGCTGTTTCAGGCATTTGTGGAGTGAAACTGATGGGTGGAAGATCTTTTTGTATAAAAATTTCTGTCTCTCTCTGTTTTTCAAGTAAGTGGAAAATTTCTTAAAATACAGTAAGTAAATTATGATAGACATAAGATTTTATAAACATTGGGAGGAAAGGTGCATAAGGCATCTGGGGAAAGAAGGGAAAAATGAGGTGATGACTCAGATAGGTCATAAAGAACAGGCCAAGAAGTTAGCAAAATGATGGCCAGCATTGTGGCGCAATCACGGCCTGCCTGGCCAGCATCCCATATGGATACCGATTTGAGTCCTGGCTACTTCACTTCCAATCCAGTTCCCTGCTAACGTACATGGGAAGGCAGCAGAAGATGGCCCAAGTACTTGGGCCCCTGCCACCCACATGGGAGACCTGGATGGAGTTCTGGTTTCTTGGCTTTGGTGTGGCCCAGCCCCAGCCATTGTAGTCATTTAAGGAGTGAACCAGCTGATAGAAGATTTCTCTCTCTCTCTCTCTCTCTCTCTCTCTCCACACACACACACACACACACACATCTGTCTCTCCTTCTCTCTGTAACTCTGCCTTTCAAATAAATAAGTAAATATTTATATATAAAAAAGAAGAAATTAGCAAAATGAAGGACAGGATGAAGGAACTCTAGGGGGAAGGGACAATGCTAACAAAAGCACAGGAATGGGGAACATTCTGGGTGTGGGGGTAACTACAAGCATTTGGTGTTTCTAGAGTATGAAGTGTGACACAAGCTGTAAAGATGTTTTAAAATGTATGTATGTATGTGTTTAATTTGAGAGGCAGAGAAACACAGACACACATACACACACACAAACAGGCTGAAAGAGAAAGCTTCACTCACTGGTTTAGTCCCCAAATGTTTGTAATAGCCAGTGCTGGGCCAAACTAAACACAGGAGCCAGGAGCTCAATCTGAGTGTCCCGTGTGGGTGGCAGGGACTCAAGTGCTTCATTCATCACCTGCTGCCTCCCAGAATGCACATCAGCAGGAAACTAGAGTTGAGCAGAGCAAGGACTTGAACCCAAGAACTCTGATATGGTTCACAGGGATCCCAACTGATGTCTTAACCACTATGCCAAATGACCTCCACTTGTAGAGATTTTTAGGCAAATCTCAGATCTGATTCTAGATATAAGATGATTGAAATATTCAAATAGGAATTGGTGTGTGGCTTAGTAGTGAAGACATCAATAGCTGGTGCCTGAATTCAAGTCCTGCTCTGCTCCCAATTCTAGCTTCCTGCTAATGCACACCCTGAGTGCCAGCAAATGATGATTCGAGTGGTTGGGGCCCTGAAACCCATGTGAAACCTGAATGAGTTTCCTGCTCCTGGCTTTGAACAGGCCATGCCCCAGCTGTAGTGAGCAGTTAGTGGGTGAACCACCAAGAAAGTCTCTCTCTCTCTCCTCTCTCCCTTCCTCCCTTCCTCTCTCCCTCATCAATCTCTGGCTCTCAGATCTATTTAAAATAAATATTCAACTAATACTTATTGAATAATTATTATTTATGTGCCAAAATGGAACACAAGAAAAATGAGACACGGCCCCATTCCAGAGGCACACACATCTAGTGGGAGAGACTAACAATCTCCGTCATTGTAAAATACTACACAATGGCTAAAATTCACAGAATTGACAGTTGCATGCATTGATGGTGGTGTGGAACAATTAAACCCTCGGACATTGCTGGTAACAACACAAGATGGGGCAACAATGTTGGTAAACATTATGGCAGTGCCTTACGAAGGTGCACATCCACTTACCGTAGGACCTAGTCATCCCACTTCCACATATTTACACAAGAGAAAGTATATGTGTCATAGAGCCATATTTTTAAGTTGTTCCTACTAAATGTCCAAAAACCGGTGAACAGAGGAACAAATCATCATCCTCACAATGAAATACTATGCAAGGCAATGAACCCAGACTAATACAATGATCTCCATGGAATATGCTGAGCAGGGGAAGCATAACACACAGTAATACATGCTGTGGTCCATTCCTCTGGAACTCAAGAGCAGGCGAAACTTCTTTATATTGATAGGAGCCTGAGGATAGGGACCAGATGCAAAAAAGGCAGTAGGAGTTTTTTAGGGTGATGAAAATGTCTGTATTTTTATTTTCATGGTGGTTATACTTCTGTACACAATTATCAAAAGATCGTCAAACTGTACCATTAAATTCGATGAATTTTATTTTATTTATTTATTTTTTTTATTTTTTGACAGGCAGAGTGGACAGTGAGAGAGAGAGACAGAGAGAAAGGTCTTCCTTTTTGCCGTTGGTTCACCCTCCAATGGCCGCCGGGGCCGGCGCACTGCGGCCAGCGCACGGCGCTGATCCGATGGCAGGAGCCAGGAGCCAGGTGCTTTTCCTGGTCTCCCATGGGGTGCAGGGCCCAAGCACCTGGGCCATCCTCCACTGCACTCCCTGGCCACAGCAGAGAGCTGGCCTGGAAGAGGGGCAACCGGGACAGAATCCGGCGCCCCGACCGGGACTAGAACCTGGTGTGCCGGCGCCGCTAGGCGGAGGATTAGCCGGCCCTGAATTTTATTTTAAGAAACTCTCACATGAACCCCTCTCTGCTATTTGTCTGCAGCCTGGTGACGGCCCCCAGAGACACCTCGGAAGCCGTGTACTGACGATGGTGGAGTCTCCATCACCTGTTCCTCTTCATGAGCATGGAGGGCAGTGCTTGCCCCGATGTTGACGACTACTCCACACTGCGCTGTTAGATGACTGAGAAACACACCGCTGAGATCGGGCAGTTACAGAAGCAGCAGTTTCCTCAACGAATATATATCTCCAAACACAGCTCAGATCATTTAAATTATCCTTGCTGAATTTACATAATTTAGAGAATAATCAGTGATGATATAGAAGTGCAAAATGAGAAAACAGTTAGGTAAATTATTCCTATCCATTCTAGGTGATATTTATTGTTTAACCACTTACATAATAATCATGAGGACCTAATTGGGTGTTTAGCCTGGCATTTAAGACACCTGCGTCCCTCATCGGACTGCCTGCATCTGATTCCCATTCCTTGCTCTGGTTCCCGACTCCAACTTCCTGCTAACAAACCTTGGGAGGCAGCAGTGAAAGCTCAAGGGATTGCATTCCTGCCACCCGTGTGGGAGATCTGGTTTGAATTTCCAGCTCCTGGCCTTCACCTTGGTTTAGCTTCCACTATTATGGGTATTTGGGGAAGTGAACCAGCAGATGGGAGCTCTCTCGCTCTCTCTCTCTCCCTCTCCCTCTCCCTCTCCCTCTCCCTCCCTCTCTTTCTCTCCATCTCTCTGCCCTTTCAATAACAGTTAAAAACATAAAAAGTTAAAATTGTGTTAATTCTGCTTCAAAATACAGATAAAGAACAGTAGATCCTTTCTGGAGACTTTGAGCTTGTGATAGGTCCTTGTATGTGTCAGTCTGGGGTTGGTTTCCCATGAGAGTAACATTTAAATCTGGGTTCTGTGAGCAAGCCCCCTGCCCTCCATCATGTGGCTGAGTATCTTCCAGTCAGCCGGAGGTGAATATAGCACAGAGACGAGCCTGCCTGAGCCAGGGAGAATTCTCCAGCAGGCTGTCACCGGCCTGGGGCTCCTGTTTGCTGGCCACCTGCAGATTTTTGACTTTCCAGCCTCTGTAATCGCACAATCCAACTCCATATAATAAATCTCTTTCTCTCTGTATCTATCACCCCTCACTGGTTCTGTTTCTCTGGAGAACCTTGACCAATACTGAATCCAATGGTACTCTGTCCAACAACAACAACAACATGCTATTTAATGCAGAACCCCTGAACGAGAACCTTCTCCTTGACCTCTTCCTTCCCTTATTTTCTTTATCCCTCTCCTCCCCTGTTTCAGAGGCATTCCTACTCCACCCAAATTTAATCCACAGTCATATATATATTTGAAAGGCAGGGACAGAGAGAGAGAGAAAGAGATCTTCCATCTGCTGGTTCATTCCTCAAATGCCTGCAACAGCCAGGCCTCCCAGCCAGGCTAAAGCCAGGAACCCCATGGACAATTTCTTACTCTTCTGTCCACAGAGATTTCACTTAAGCTCAGGACGCATATGAAGTGACCTGAGTCATGAAATGATTCCACTGACTTTGTATTTCAATACATGCAGTGTTTATTATGTATCAGGCTTTGGTATAAGCACTTTTGTACACATTCATCCATTACTCCTAACAACCCTATGAAGTAGGTTCTGCTACTATGTCCCATACACAATGAGATTATATTAACCTCTACACAAGGAACACAGAGATTTAAAGACTTGTTAATCATGTGCAGATGACATCATGGAAGAGTTGAAATTTCAATCCAAGTAGTCTGGCTCCAAATTCATTCTTAGTACCACAACACTGTTGTCTTTCTACTTTCTTTGTGGTGATAAAACAAAAATTCTGAGCTGCCCTAAAATTAACTCCAAAGGCTGCAGGATGGAAGAGATGAGAGAAGTTAATCAGTTAACAACTGCAAGAAACAAGAGTGTTTATGAATGTTGAAACTTTGGCTTCAATTCCATCACAGCTGACCAGCAGGGCCACTGTGCCCTGTTTACATAGACACTTTCTGGACTGGTAACCCCCAGCAATCTAGAAACAACAGTACTTCCCTCCGTGGACTGCCCTCCCATCCCAACACTTGCCCTCCCTTGCTGTTGCCTGCTCTTATCTGCTGCCATGGAGTTGGGGCAAAGCAAAGAGCTTATGCTTTTCTTTCCCAAATTTTAGAGAAACACTTTTAGTTCTAGTTTGGGCAGACATTCACCACTGCTCCAAGTCTTGCTGCTGGAAGTTGGGGAACTTATCCCAGGACTTTGCCCTGTTTTTTTTCCAGCTGATCAGGAGATTGTTCTAGGGAGGGTGCTTGGCACAGCAATGAAGACGTGACTGGGGACACCTGCAACCCTCATAGGAGTGCCTGGGTTTGAGTCCCTGTTCCACTTCTAATTCCAGCTTCCTGCTAATGTCCACACTGGGGGGCAGTAGGTGATGGCCCCAGTAGTTGTATCCCCTGCCACCCTCGTGGATAACCTAGATGAAGCTCCTGACTCCTAGCTTAGTCTTGGCCCAACTCTGGCTTTTGCAGGTATTTGGGGAGATGGAAGATCTGTGGGTCACTCTTTCAAATAAATAAAAATAAACTTAAAAAATAAATTCTTGGGGCTAGTGCTGTGGCACAGTGGGTTAACGCCCTGGCCTGAAGTGCCAGCATCCCATATGGGCACTGGTTCAAAACCCGGCTGCTCCACTTTGAATCCAGCTCTCTGCTATGGCCTGGGAAAGCAGTAGAAGGTGGCCCAAGTCCTTGGGCCCCTGCACCTGCGTGGGAGATCCGGAGGAAGCTCTTGGCTCCTGGCTCCTGGCTCCGGATTGGTGCTGCTCCGGCCGTTGCAGCCAACTGGGGAGTGACCCAGTGATGGAAGACCTCTCTCTCTCTCTCTCTCTCTCTCTGCCTTTCTTTTTTTAAAATTTTTTTTATTTTTTATTTTTTTTTTGACAGGCAGAGTGGACAGTGAGAGAGAGAGACAGAGAGAAAGGTCTTCCTTTGCCATTGGTTCACCCTCCAATGGCCGCCGTGGCCAGCGTGCTGCGGCCAGCACATCGCGCTGATCCGATGGCAGGAGCCAGGTACTTATCCTGGTCTCCCATGGGGTGCAGGGCCCAAGCACTTGGGCCATCCTCCACTGCACTCCCGGGCCACAGCAGAGAGCTGGCCTGGAAGAGGGGCAACCGGGACAGAATCCGGCGCCCCGACCGGGACTAGAACCTGGTGTGCCAGCGCTGCAAGGCAGAGGATTAGCCTAGTGAGCCGCAGCGCCGGCCTCTCTGTGCCTTTCCTTATCTCTGTGTGTAACTCTTTCAAAGAAATAAATCTTTAAAAAAAATAAATTCTTCCCCTGAACCTCATTCCCTGGCTAAATTCCTGGCTATCCTGCTAAGCTTTTCTGAGCACTGCACCGCCTGCCGGCTGGGTTATTTAGCAGCTACACCTCCCTGACTTCTTCCTGTCACCTGTTGAAGCTGTCCCACCCTGGTAGAATGATCTCCAAGTTCAGGAGTCTTAGCCTTCTCCTGGCTGGCCAGTAGAACCCTGGTTCTGACTCTAAATCCATTTTATCTCAATCTAGTTAAAGAGAGTTAGAGATGAATGAGTTGGAGGTGAGAATGCTTAGGGATCAGCATCATCTTAACTGGCCAACATGTCACAGGGAAGCTATAATATAATGAAAAACTGTATTTGGTCTTTGTCACTGGCACAGAATTCCTATAAGCCATGGGATTTCCTGAATGATGAGAGTGTCTCTTATGATTCACAATGAGCCTCTTTGGAACATGCTAATGATTTTTGCTAATGAGGTAGATTCAGGTGTGCCCTGGATAGGTTCAAAACAGGACTGGTCACTGGAAGGACCCACTGAAAAGACAGGAGGTTGGAACTCCAAGCCCTACACTCTGACTTTTGGGAAATGGGATTCGAGACTGTAGACTGAGCTTCATAAAAACCTTCATTTCTGTAAATTAAAAAAAAATTTTGAGAGAGTACACAAGCTCCAACCCACTGGTTCTCTCCCCAAATGCCCAAATGACCCCACGTGGACTCCAGGGCCAAAGCTCAGAACAGGTCTCCCTCAGTGCGGGCAGGAACACGGTCACTTGATCTATTACCTGCTGCGTCCCAGGATCCGCACTAACACGAAGCTGAAATCAGGAGCCAGATCCACTCCTGAAGCCAGGTACTCTGATGTGAGATGTGACAGTCAACTGCTGGGCTAAGCACCTGCCCTTATATAAGCTCTTAAACAAGGAGATTCACAGCACTACCAGGTGCTGGGAGGTGGGGTACCCAGCAGGGACTCTGAAACTCTGTACCACTCCAAATTCCCCTATACCTTGCCCTGGGCAACTCTTCTGTTTGTCTGTTTCTGAGTTTCACCCCTTACAATAAACCAGCAAATGTAAGCAAACTGTTTTCCTGAGTTCTGCGAGCTATTCTAGCAAACTTCTGAACCGGAAGACAGGGTCACGGAAACACTTGATTTATAGCTGGCAGATTGGAAGTACTGGTAGCTTGGGACATGTGACCAGTATCTGAAGGGAGGAGAGCTCTCTAGACTGAGACCTGGACTTGTGGAAGCTGCACTAATTCCCAGTGGTTGGGGTTACAACTGAAATTTGCGTATGCAGTTAGTGCCAGAGATTGGCTGGTGTCAGAAAACATCCTTGAGGAACTACACATGGTGGCAGGTCCTGGGTCCTAGGACAGTGTCTCAGGATCTTGGTTCCATTCTGCTGTGATTTGTGAAGGATGAGGCAAGAGTTGTGCTCCACAGGCTGGCTTCGGGTCAGAGGAGAGCTACAGGTCCTAAGCAGTTGCCTGGCCTCCCATTGATGTGGCAAGTGTTCTTTTATTTTAAAATAAAAAAAGCATTTGTTTAAGAGGCAGGGAGATCCAGAAAGGATAAGAGAGCACCAATCCACAGTTCACTCCCCAAAGGCCTACAATGGCTGGCTGGGCCAGAGCCAAGGCCTGGGAACTCAGTTTGGGCCTCCGTTAAGGGTGTCGGGGACCCGACTACTGGAGCTACCATCACCTGCTGCCTCCCAGGATCTGCACTGGCTGAACAAGGAGCACTGACAAGGAGCTGGAGCTAGTAACCGAACCTAGCCCTTCCATACAGACATGGAGAACCTTAGCTGGCTTCTTAACCAAGCTGCTGGGCCCAACATCTGTCCCTGGGGGGGTTCATGACCTGGGTTACATGTGTGCTGACGGGGCTGTGAACACGCTTTAGCAAATAGTGTGCCTGTGATCTTGAGGGAAGGCTCAGTTCCTTAAATCAGATTCTCATCATTTAAAAAATCATCTATTATTTTTCACTTTATGTTTCTGTGTGGGAGCAAACTGTTGAAATGTATGCTAAACTGATCTTCTGTATATAAAGAGAATCGAAAATGAATCTTGATGTGAATGGAAGGGGAGAGGGAGTGGGAAAGGGGAGGGTTGCGGGTGGGAGGGACGTTATGGGAGGGAAGCCATTGTAATCCGTAAGCTGTACTTTGGAAATTTATATTCATTAAATAAAGTTAAAATAAAATAAAATAAAATAAAATAAAATCAGATTCTCATAGGGGACTGTAACTGGGAACTCCAGTAACATTCCCACAACCACCAGCAAGGCTGAGCTCACGGGTCAAGTGTGTGTGTGTGTGTGTGTGTGTGTGTGTGTAGCTGGAGCTAGGAGCGGGAGCTAGGAACACACACACGCACGTGTGTGTCTGCATTCAATGAAGCCCCTGGTGTATTACATATGTATTAGATATATATATATCTTACATATGTAACATATCAGGGTATATCAATCCTGTTTGTTATAATTTATTTTTACTTATTTATTTTCATTTTATTTGAAAGGCAAAGAGGCAGAGAGAGACACAGAGATTTTCCCATCTGCTGGTTCACTCCCCAAATGTCCACAACAAGCCAGGCCTGGGCTAGGCTGAGGCCAGGAGCCAGGAACTCCACCTGGGTCTCCCATGTGGGTGACAGGGCCCCAAGTGCTTGAGCCTTCATCTGCTGCCTCCCAGCGTGTGCAGGAGGCAGAGGTGGGACTTAAAAGCAGCCACTCCGATAGGGGATGCCCACATCCCAAGTGGCTACTTAACTGCTGTGCCAAACGCCCGCTCCAACCCTGGTCTTTTTACAGATCAGCTGGCAAAGTGATTCACTAGCGAATGGAATCAGCTTAATAAGTTTGCTAGTATTGTAGACGTCTAAGTCAACGACACCAAAAGTTTAGAAAAAGACCTTAGTATGGGGAAGCAATCAGAAAGCAGAGGCTTGATTCAGTTCAAAATGTGCAAAACCGCACAGGCTGCAGAGGTCCATAGCAGAAAGCACAGGCGGCAGTGGTGCCGGGGGCAGGTGGAGTGGGGTGAGATGGGGAAGTGCTTCACCTAAGGAGACACACTTTGGTCTTTTCCCTACAGAGAAGCTGTAGAGAAGGAACTGTCTTGACCTTGCATTTCTGCTAGCCCAGGACTGCCAATTGATCTCATTTAGGAATTAGCCAATAGGTCGCACCTGTTGGGCAGAGGTCACAGCCACAGCATGTCACAGGAATTGAAAGGAACTTTGAGATCTTTTTTTTTTTTTTTTTTAAAAAAAGATTTATTTATTTGAACATCAGAGTGGACAGAGACAAAGAAATACCTTCCTTCCATGAGATGACTCCTCAAATGGCTACAACAGCCAGGGCTGGGCCAGGCCAAAGCTAAGAGTCTCAAATTCTATCTGGATAATCCATGTGGGTGGCAGGGACCCAAGTACTTTGGCCATCATCTGCTGCATTCCTGGGTGCATTAACAGGGAGCTGGATGGGAGGCAGAGTAGCATGGACTCAAACCCGGCATTCTGATGTGGGATTCTGGCATCCCAAGCAGCAGCTTGATGCACTGCACTACAACGCTGGCCGCTGGTGGAATGTTTCTGATGATTCACTGTTCTCCACAAATGTGTATACTGTTTTGGCCCATGGAATGCTTCAAAAGTGATTGGAGACAAAAACAGAACATGTTGGGATTCCACAGGATAATCAAGATTTCCGATCCTTTTGGAAAATCTGAATACATTGCAGTACTGGCTTTGATACCCACCAGGCCCACCTGTGGCAGCTGACATGGCTTGCTAGTTCCCCTGAGACCTGCTCTCTGGGGGAACTGAGAGGGACAGAGCAGGAGCAACAGGGAAGGGTTAAGTCACAGACACGTCTTCTATCCCAAGTTGTGTAAGCACCAGGAAAATTCTGGTGGCCTCCTGTGTGTCCCGGAGATGCTGTCTGGGGTCTCAGAAGCTCCTTGATGGTTTGATTGCTCAGTTCCAGGCATTGCACTCCCCCTGCACAACCTCCCCAGCACATTCCTGATTCGCATGTCTTCCGTAGCACCAGCTCACACTGGCGCCAGTATTTGCTCCCAGCTCATAATGGCTCAGTGTTTCCTCTCTCAACAAACAACTTCTGGTTGCCTATAATGTGCCAACTGTACAAAGTACTGGGGAGATGAAGACAAGGTCTTGTAGGAGAGAAATCGAAAGCACACAGACAGTGGCATACTGTGGCCAAAATGGCCAAAGGGAGGGAAACCACTTGATTGGTACTGGAAATCTGTCCACCAGATGGCACTCGAGAAATACCATTGTAACAGAACTACAGAAAAATGAAGAAGGGAAATTTGCCCTGTGCATGAACAGCATCCTGACTTCTGTCTCACACACACTGTCATGTTCTGTCAAACGTATACTGGCTGCGTCCACCAGCTGTCTGGACTCCTGCTGTGACGTTCACACCGGGAGGAACAGCCCACACACCGCACTCCGCAGTTCAGGGGGAGCCCTCCAGAGTGAAACAAGGAGAGAGGGAGCAGGCGCTCTCAGGAGGCAATGCCCGCAACCCTGTCTGAATGCCTGAGTCAAGTCCTGGCTCTGTTTCTGATCCAGCTTCCTGTTAATGCACCTGGAGGGCAGCAGATGATGACTTCAGTGGATCGAGTTCCGGGCTCCTTGCCTCAGACTGACCCCGCTCTGGCTATTGTGGGCATTTGGGAAGTGAAACAGATGATAGAAGAAATCTCTTTCTCCCTCCCAATTAAAATGAAAATAAATAAATAAATTTAAATTTTTTTAAAGGATAGATTCATCCTTTACAAATTAGTGATGGGGGGGCCTGTACTATGGCATAGTAGGCTAAGCCTCTGCATCCCATATGGGCGCCAGTTCTAGTCCCGGCTGCTCCACTTCCAATCCAGCTCTCAGCTATGGCTCTGGAAAGCAGTGGAAGATGGCTCAACTCCTTGGACCCCTGCACCCTCATGGGAGACCCGGAAGAAGCTCCTGGCTTCAGATCAGTCCAACTCTGGCTGCTGTGGCCATTTGGAGAGTGAATCAGCAGATGGAAAACCTTTCTCTCTGTCTTTCCCTCCCTCTGTCTGTAACTCTACCTCTCAAATAAATAAATGAAATCTTTTTAAAAATTATTGATTTTTTAAGTGTGTGAGCTCTTCCAACTGTTTATAGTTTTTCAATTCTTTCATAATTGTAATAAGCTCATTAAAAGATGCAAATTGGAAGATTAATGATTTAGGAAGAGTATAATATCTCCATACTTCGACTCTTGGAGGTATCTACTGTTAAGGTTTTTGTGTAAATTCATCTAGAACAGGGTTTCCTAGCCTCAGCCCTGTTGGTGTTTCAGGCTAGAAAGTCTGTCTGCAGGGCCGGCTGTGCACTACGGGATGGGGATGTTTAGCTGCATTCTGGCCGTTAGCCACTAGAGGTCCCTCTCTCCCTGACTGGAACAAACAAAGGTACCCAGACATGTGTCATACTATGCATCATTTGGATTTTGATCATCTTTCTATTTCAGGACATCTGAGTCTGTTGCGTTCTTTCCTCTATCGTATCATGATTTATTTAACCTACCTTCTATGGACGATCATTTGAGTTGTTTTTAAAATTTTCTTACCTTTACAAGAGTGGTTGAATGAAAAAAAAATTATTTAAAATCCAAATTTTTTTCAGCTACTTCTGCCTTTTAAGGAGAGCAAAAAGACATTCCACAGTAGAGGGGAACCAAGTTTCTTCACTGTGTCCCTTTTTAAAAATTAAAAAAAAATTTAGAATTATTTTATTTATTTGAAAGACAGAATTATGGAGAGAAGTAGAGTCAGAGAGAGAGGTCTTTCATCTGCTGGTTCACTCCCCAGATGGCCACAACAGCCACAGCTGAGCTGATCCAAAGCCAGGAGCCAAGAGCTTCTTCTGGGTCTCCCAAGCGGGTGCAGGGGCCCAAGGACTTGGGTCATGTTCTACCGCTTTCCCAGGCCATAGCAGAGAGCTGGATAGGAAGTGGAGCATCCGGGTCTTGAACTGGTGCCCATATGGGATGCCGGCACTTCAGGCTAGGGCTTTAACCCACTGTGCCACAGCACCGGTCCCCATTGTGTCCCTTTTACTTATAAATCTTGGTAAGTAACAGAACAGGGAAGAAAGGTAGAAAAAAAGTGAAAAGGAATTCTGAAATGTGGAAACCAGTATCTGATTTCTGTATTGCTAATGACTGGTCCTTGAGTACCTGAGCGCATTCTCAAGCTATAGAAACAGGAAGATAGGGGCGGGCATCTTAACCAAGCCCTATGCCTGCCCCAGGTGTATTATTTGTCACTTGGGTTTCTTCAGTGCTGGCCATATACTGTCCTGTAAAGTGGATTTCAGGACCAGGTGTTTGCTGGTTAGGTTGCCTGCGTCTGACTTTGCAGTGCCTGGGTTTGAGGCCAGCTCTGCTTCCCATTCCAGTTTCTGTTACTGAGTACCCTGGGAGGTGACAGGTTATGGTCTAAGTATGTAAGTCTCTGCCACACACACGGGAGACCTGGGTGGGGATCAGGGCTCCTGATTTCAACCTGGCCCAGCCCTGGATCTTGCAGATGTTTGGGGAATAAATAAGTGGATTGCAGATCTCTCTGTCTCTCTCTTTGTCCTTCTCAAATAAATAAAAATAGGCTGGCGCCGCAGCTCACTAGGCTAATCCTCCGCCTTGCGGCGCCGGCACACCGGGTTCTAGTCCTGGTCGGGGCACCGGATTCTGTCCCGGTTGCTCCTCTTCCAGTTCAGCTCTCTGCTGTGGCCCGGGAAAGCAGTGGAGGATGGCCCAAGTGCTTGGGCCCTGCCCTCCATGGGAGACCAGGAGAGGCGCCTGGCTCCTGGCTTCGGATCAGCGCAGTGCGCTGGCCGCAGCGGCTATTGGAGGGTGAACCAACGGTAAAGGAAGACCTTTCTCTCTGTCTCTCTCTCTCTCACTGTCCACTCTGCCTGTCAAAAAAAAAATTAAAAAAATAAATAAATTAACAGAGGTTGAGAAACAGAAAGACAGGGTAAGCTTTGTCGTGGTGGTTAAGACGCTGCTGGGGAGGCCCCCATGCTATATATTAAGCGTGTGGGTTTCAGTCCTGGCTCCACTTCTGTTTCTAGCTTCCTGCTAATGTGTAGGCAGTAGGTGACGGTTCAAATACTTGGGTCCCTGTCACACATGTGGGACATCTGGGTTGAATTACTGGCTCCTGGCCTCAGCCAGGCCCAGTTCCAGCTGTTTTGGGTACTTGGGGAATGAACCAGTAGATGGGAGCTCACTTGCTTGCTCTCTCTCTCTCTCTCTAAGAAAGAAAGAAAGAGAAAGAAAGAAAGAAAGAAAGAAAGAAAGAAAGAAAGAAAGAAAGAAAGAAAGAAAGAGGAAGGAAGGAAGGAAGGAAGGAAGGAAGGAAGGAAGGAAGGAAGGAAGGAAGGAAGGAAGGAAGGAAAGAAAAGAGAATCCAGGACACAGGCAGGCACAGAAGGCAGAATTGCTTTGCAGACCCAAGTGAGACATTTTGTCCCTAAGCCAACAGGACAGCAGGTCCTGGAAACACAGAACTGAGCAGAGGTGAGGAGATTCCTGAAGCGAGAGAGACAGCCAAGTGACAGTCAAGATGGCAGAAGGACACCAGCGCCCACGGGCGAACGTGTCTCCTGAGAAACTCTTTGTAGGAGAGAAACCTAAGGACTTTCATGATGAGAACGTCCAGTGTTAATCTCTGAATGAGTCATTGCAAAGATTTGTCATCTCAAGCCTGTAAAAGTTGCCATACCTTCAGATACCGTGGGAGGTGTTTTTGTTGACTTGCTTTGTTTCATTTTAGAAAGATGGAAACCAAGGAAAAGGGGCCGAATTCCTCATGCAGGTGGACTCAGATCAAAAAACAAGACAAGCTGCAGTAGGTGCAGGCAAGCGGGATTCAGACAGAGCCAGAACTCAGAGCAAGAGAGAAGGAACTGAGAAAACAGAGCAGCCCAAAGAACTGGCAGGGACGGCCACGACCACCCCACAGGGAGGACTGTCAAGCCAAGGGCATCTCAACCACAGGCCTCGGGTGAGTGTGGGCACTGACACGAGAGGACTGCCAGGACATCCTTCAACACACAGCTTTACATTTTGTGCAAGTTTTTTTGTTGTTGATGAATTCATAACTATTTACTGTGTTCCTGCTATTCTGTGGATGCAGCAATAAGCAAGCTAGTTAATTCTATCAGATGAAGTTTACTTCCTCCTAGTGAAATTACTGGGTATATGGACATGATAATTTAAAAATTCTGACAGGCATTTCATAATATCCTTCCCTATCCAAAGGTTATATTTTCCCCAGCCTTTGTTTGCCTTTGCTAACAGTGCGCTATCCAAATCGTCACCACGGGTGCATCACACACATCTAAATTGATCTTCCCTGACATGGCCAGCCAACTTTCATGAGCCACAATTTATCCAGTAATTCAACTCTGCACCATCAATTTGTAATGCTTCTCTCATGATATTTTAACTTCTTCGGGATCATAGAATTTGTTTCCAAGCTATTATTTTAGGTCATTGATTTGCCTACTCTCTTTTGTTAGCACCACTATCATTATTATAGCTACAACTATATGAATGAGTTAAGATCTGGTTAGGCAAATACCTCCTCTTCACGCTCTTTTTAAAAAAAATTCTTAGATATTATATTCTTGGAATTATATCTACAAATCACATTGAATCTGTTAAAAGCTAATTAAAAACATGAAAGAATATCTACAAACTATATTAAATCTTTTAAAAATTAAATAAAATTTTAAAAATAAATAGGACAAAATAAAAAGTAAATTTATAAAAACTCAGTGAGTCTTGCCAATTTAACCTTTCAACAGAAACTAAGAATCATTTTATAAGTTTAAAAACAGGAGCCAGCACTGTTGCGTAGAGGATGAAGTTGTTGCCTGTGCACCAGCATCCCATATGGGTGCTGGTTCGAGTTCCAGCTGCTCCACTTTCTATTTTTTTTTTTTTATTTATTTGAAAGACAGAGCTGGGGAGGGGGGAGAGAGAGAGAGAGAAAGAGAGAGAGAGGTCTTCCATCCACTGGTTCACTCCCCAAATGGCCACAGTGGCCAAAGCTGGGCCGATCTAAAGCCAGGAGCCCGGAGATTTTCCGGGTCTCCGACGCAGGTGCAGGGGCCCAAGGACTTGGGCCATCTTCCACTGCTTTCCCAGGTGCATTAGCAGGGAGCTGGATCAGAAGTGGAGCAGCCGGAACTCAAACCGGTGTCCACATGGGATGCTGTGCTGCAGGCCAGGACTTTTAACCTGCTACACCACAGTGCTGGCCCCCAGCTGCTCCACTTTCGATCCAGCTCCCTGAAGATGTGTCTGGGAAAGCAGTTGAGGATGGCCCAAGTGCTTGGGGCCCTGTAGCCACATGGGAGACCCACATGGAGTTCCTGGTTCCTGGCTTTGGCCTGGTCCAGCGCTGGCCATTGCAACCATCTGGGGAGTGAACCAGCAGATGGAAGATCTCCCTCTCACTCTCTTCCTCTCTGTAACTCTGCCTTTCAGGTAAATAAATACATCGTTTTGTAAAAAAAAAAAAAAAAAAAAAAGTCCAGAAACAAAAATCTCATAGTGCTCATGTTTTTTGTTTTTTTTTTTTTAAAGATTTATTTATTTATTTGAAAGTCAGAGTTACACAGAGAAGGAGAGGTTTTCCATCTGCTGGTTCACTCTCCAATTAGCCACAACGGCTGGAGCTGCACCGATCTGAAGCCAAGAACCAGGAGCCAGGAGCTTCCTCCAGGTCTCCCATGCAGGTGCAGGGGCCCAAGGACTTGGGCCATCCTCCACTGCTTTCTTAGGCCACGGCAGAGAGCTGGATTGGAAGTGGAGCAGCCAGGTCTCGAATGGTACCCATATGGGACTGGCACTGCAGGCAGCAGCTTTACTTGCTACACCACAGCACTGGCCCCAGTGCTTATGTTAAAATTATAACTTAGGGGGCTGGAGCTGTGGCGCAGTGGGTTAACACTCTGACCTGAAGCGCCGACATTCTATATGGGCACCAATTCAAGACCCAGCTGCTGCACTTCCAATCCAGCTCTCTGTTATGGCCTGGGAAAGCAGTGAACCATCAGATGAAAGACCTCTCT
The DNA here is from genome assembly GCF_964237555.1 of Oryctolagus cuniculus. Lineage (NCBI taxonomy): Eukaryota > Metazoa > Chordata > Mammalia > Lagomorpha > Leporidae > Oryctolagus > Oryctolagus cuniculus. Next base: position 50,925,055 of record NC_091438.1, read on the forward strand.
CTTTCCCCCTCTCTGCCTCTCCTCTTTCTGTGTAACTCTTTCAAATAAATAAATAAAATCTTTTGTAAAAAAATTATAACTTAGGGGGCCAGCGCTGTGGCACAATATCCTCTGCTTGTGGTGCCGGCATCCCATATGGGCGCCGGTTCATGTCCTGGCTGCTCCACTTCTGATCCAGCTCTCTGGTATGGCCTGGGAAAGTAGTGGAAGATGGCCCAAGTGCTTGGGCCCCTGCACCCACATGGGAGAACTGGAGGAAGCTCTTGGCTCCTGGCTTTGGATCAACTCAGCTCCAGCTGTTGTGGCCACTTGAGAAGTGAGCCAGCGGATGCAAGACTTTTCTCTCTGTCTCTCCCTCTCACTGTCTGTAGCTCTACCTCTCAAATAAATAAATAAAATCTTTATAAAAACCCCAAAATTATAACTTAGCACTGGGCCGTGGGGCACAACAGATTGAGCCGGCCCTTGGGACAGCCTCCCCCCCATCACACACTGGAGTACTGGCTGCTCTACTTCTGATCCAGCTTCCTGCTAATGCATCCTGCAAGGCAGCAGATGATGGTCCAAGCGCTTGGGGCCCACCACCCACGTCAGAGATGGGGATGGAGTTCTAGGCTCCTGGTTTCAGCCTGGCTCAGCCCTGGCTATTTTTGGGCATTTGAGGAGTGAACCAACAGATGGGAGGTCTCTTCCCTTTCTCGCACTCTCTCATACTATCACTCTGCCTTCCAAATAGATGAAAATAAATAAGTATTTTAAAAAAGCTATAACTTAATTCAGGATGTTTGGCATCCTTGCAATAGTCCTTCTTCCTATCATGGTGTATCTCTTCAGACATGTGAAGGGTATGAGGTTTTTACCATACTTGCAAGACCCAATTTGCTGACAAATTAGCCTGCCATAGTTTCATGGATATTGGCAGAAGAGATGAGATTTTAATGTCATTTCTCACATGAGCAGCTGCCAGAGGAGCAGCATGTGCACCAGGTCCTCGAGCTGCAGTTCTCACAGAGTCACCAAGGGCAATGAAGACGGGCAGATACTGCTTGCACATCACACATGTGATGAGCTGCATTACATGAGAGCAACCCTGAGCTTTTCATATTTTTCAGATATTTTAAGAGGAAGTTTCTCTGGAAGGGAGACATTATCTTTATTACTCTGAATAGTAAATGAACCTGTTCTTTGCTCTGGATGGAGATACTATCAACAGCTCCCAAGGTGTACAAGTGTGCTAGAAAAGATACACAGGGACAAAAGCTACCCATGCTTCTGCCACAAGGTGAACAGAAATGGGACTCATGACAAATTGTCTCCCAACTCTGTAATAACCTCAGTAAGGTTTGGCTGACTCTAATTTTGCTTCTTACTAATTTTGAGACCTTGGGCAAATTAATTGATATCCTTGGGTCCCAGATTTCTTTTTTTGTAATACGGAGGTAATGATAATATGTATCCCATAAGAGTTGTTGTAAAGTTCTACTGATTCATGATGAAAGTTTTTTTTAAAGATTCATTTATTTATTTGAAAGTCAGAGTCACACAGCAGAGAGAGGAGAGGGAGAGAGAGAGAGAGAGAGAGGTCTTTCATCCGATGGTTCATTCCCCAATTGGCTGCAACGGCTGGAGCTACACCAATCCAAAGCCAGGAGCCAGGAGCTTCCTCCGGGTCTCCCACATGGGTGCAGGGACCCAAACACTTGGGCCATCTTCTACTGCTTTCCCAGGCCATAGCAGAGAGCTGGATTGAAAGTGGAACAGCTGGGTCTCAAACCGGCACCCATATGGGATGCTGGCGCTTCAGGCCAGGGCGTTTAACCTGCTGTGCCTCATGATGGAAGGGTTTTGAGATTATCAAATCAAATTGTGCATGTAAAACCACTTGGCATGTCGATCACACAACATGTGCTCATGTAAAATGAGTTTTATCATTGTTAGCAAAAGAAACTATTGAATTATATTTACCTTGGGTCTGGCCATTGCATTTTTTGTTTTTATTCATTTTAACTCATTTTTAAAATTTATTTTATTAAGTTCTCCAGTAGATGTTATCATTTGTAAATAGTACTTATATTCTCCTTTCTAGGATTTTTTTCCTTTTATGCTTGAGTCATATCTGAATGTACTAGCCATGATCTCTCAGATAACAAAAAACAGTAAATAGAGATAATAGGTGTTAGAGTGACTGCCAATGATTCACCTTTAAACACAATGTTGGTTCTAGGTCTGAAGTTATATTGTATTTTTTTTAAGAAAGATTTATTTATTTGAGAGGCAGAGTTGGGGGGTGGGGCAGACAGACACAGAGAGAGACAGAGAAAGATGGAGAGGTCTTCCATCCTCTGATTCACTCCCAGGTGGCCACAAAGCCTGGAGCTGGGCTGATCCAAAGCCAGGAGCCAGGTGCTCCTCCAGGTCTCCCACGTGGGTCCTAAGCACTTGGGCCATCTTCCACTGTTTTCCTAGGCCACCACCAGGGAGCTGGATCAGAAGTGGAACAGCCAGGACTCGAACTGATGCCTTTATGGGATGCCAGCACAGCAGGCAAAAGTCCAACCCACTACATGACAGCACGATCCCCTATATAGTCATTTTTAAAGAAACTTTGTTCTATGAGTAATTTTTTATATATTGGAATGAATATTAAATCAAATGTTGTTCTATCAATTGAGCTAGTGTGATTTTCTTTTTTGACCTCTAAATGATATTAATAGTTTCATAGTACTTGGTCCTCATTGTGCTAAGGAAAAATAAGCCAGGCAGAGAAAGAAAAATTCCACAAGATCTCGGTTTTGTATGGATTCTAAAAAAGTCCAACTCATAGAAGCAGAGAGTAGAATGGCGATTATGAGGCTGGGGGAACAAGGGGTGGATAGAGAGAGGGGAAATGTTGGTGAAGTGGTACAAAGTTCAGGAGGATGGAAGGATGAGTTACTGATCTATGGTGCAGCATGGTGACTACTGTTAATAATCCATGCTTCAAAATTATTTTTTAAGATTTATTAATTTATTTGAAAGGCAGAGTTACAGAGTTAGAGGCAGAGAGAGAAAGAGAGAGAGAGAGGGAACAAGAGAGATCTTCTATCTGCTGGTTCACTCCCCAAATGGCCAAACAGCTGGCGCTGTGCCAGGCCAAAGCCAGGAGCCAGGAGCTTCATTTGGGGCTCCCACATGGGGGCAGGAGCCCAAGTAGTTGGGTCACCTGCTGCTGCTTTCTGAGGTGCATTTGCAAGGAGTTGGACTGGAAGTGGAACAGCCAGAGCTCAAACAGGAGCCCGCATGGGATGCTGGGGTCACAGGCAGCAGCTTTACCTGCTTGGCCATGGCGCTGGCCCCTCAAAACTATTAAAATAACAGATTTTAGCACCACAAAGAGATTTTAAATATGTGAGGTGATTAATATGTTAATTAGCCTGACTTAATCATCATGCAATTATATAT